>NC_056742.1:384074235-384076735 GCF_019279795.1 Protopterus annectens
TTTATGATAGGGTAACACCCCACTGAACAACCCCTCCACTTCTCAAGGCATGTACTTCCCTTAAGCACATCTGTTGTCGTGAGGCAGGAGTACTTTTTATGCAGAGGTATGAGAACAAAAGTAATTCACAAGCTTTTAGTCCAGCACTCATTCCTTAGCTAGCCTACCACTCATCTTTTCCAGGTTACATGACAGCAGGTGGAAGCCTTCACCTACTTGCTTTTTTTTAATCTCCCAGACCATCTCCTATCTTCATTCACTAGTTCTTCAGTTATGCTGTACTGGTGAGTTCAGAAAAAAGGCAAAACATGGCATGTCCACAGCTAATAAGGTTTGGCTGTATTGGCCTGAATGCACCAGTAAAGACAATAAAAGTAAAAAGTCACGAGCGTTTAGCAGCCAAGTAGTCAATACACTGGTATGCCCTTAAGGGGTCATTTGCATATATCCCATGGGACGCTTCTGTAGGAGGTTTAATGTATTACACAGTGAAGCTGCTCGCTTGACTGGGCTTTTCTTGTAGTTTTTGACTGAATGGTCTGATATTTACAGACTCACAATCACTGCTATCAAATGAATGACACACTCCCTACTTTTTTGCCTTAGCAGACCCGCCTTTTCCACTCCATGCTTCTGCCTTCTACAGAATTATGCTAAATACGTCCATTCTGCATACAGTATTTGGGTATCCATGCCACTTCCTCTTTATAAATGTATCACTTCATTGGTACTTAACAAGGCAGCTGACCACTGAGAATATGTAGAACCCTGGCCGTACATTCTCATGAAGTTTCCAGCCCTTGTACTGTAATTATGAATGACCCAGAGAGAAGCAAAACATTTACAGATTGCCCCTATCCATAAGAGACAATGGCACTAAACCACAGGTAAATTTGAAGCTACCCATCTATTTGTCCAGAGTATATTTGAATAGTGTAAGAGAAGTACTTTGCTTTTTGTGGAGGAAGAAACTTCCAAAGAAGTGGTATTCTTTGTGATACATTTGTATCCCTCCAGCATGTTGTGCTTATGTTGCAAAACAGATTAAGATCGATTGAGCAGGTATTTATGCCCCAAATAGACTTTCAAATGTGCAGTAGGTCCGACAGCAGAGGGTCTGCTGAGGATCTATTGAGGCAGAGAATACCCCTCAGTAACCATTTGTCATTTTATTTCTATTTTCCGCATTTTGGATATCTGGTGAACTCTCAGTTTCCTAGGCAAATTCAGCAGTTCCTGCCTATGAGTTGTGATTCCCTCTACCTCACTTTAGCTATACGGTACTGGTTTAATTCTTTACAGGTTCTTGACAGATTTTCTACAACATATTTGTACAGGGTAGCACTAACACTGAGATCCTTCTGTTTAAGGATGATATGACATACGTTTCTTTCATTAATAATCTCAGCAAATACATTATATAATTTAAAAGTTAATGGTATAATCTTGGAAGGAGCTGTAGTAACTAACAACAACGAGTATGTCAGTTCCATGGCACAGAGTAATAAAGCCCTAACTGAGATGACCCATGTCTGTTTAGTTACCCAGATGTTGTAGTACTCATCGGTGGGGGAGGGAGGGGAAGAATGATAAGGCAATGCCTGCGGACTTCTTTCAGGGAGGGAGTGTAGGGATGTGCATAAGGGTTCACCAATTATATGAACTCTGATGATGTTACAGAATCAGTTGCCAAAATTTTAGGTATGTGAAAAAAGAAATTAACTATGTGGGCAAATGGTACATCAACATGTAGGGGAGGGAAGCTCATCCCTCAGAGCATCTTTGCATTCTCCTTCAGCCATATGATCCAGTATGATAGGGGATTTGTATTACTTACAGACTAATAAACATACTATGATGACTGTCCAACTACAGAGAAGGTGCTTTGCCAGACAACCATGTGGTTTTGTCAGCTGTAAAGAGGAACTGCTATATTGCAAGCAGGAAGCTTTCAGTAGTAATCCAGTAGCACTGGGGCCAAAGAAAGACAATGTAGATACTCCACCATTAGAATAATAAGGTCTGCTTTTGAGAGTAATACAATGCGTTGCATCTACTAAATGTCTCCCCTAATAGTTCAGGATACAGCATAGGCAAACATTGCAAAAAGGCAGCCATAAGTGCATTATGATGACCGCTTACATCCCAATTCTATACAGATGGATCTGTTAAGAATTCTGGGTGGATAGCAAAGCTTACTAGTTATAACCTCCTCAGTGAGAGAATTGCCTGATTGTAACTGCACTTTGCTTCTGTGACAGTGGCATTTGTTCAAGTATTAACAAGTGCTACTTTTGTAGAAGTGGAAATTCAAAGTTAGAATACACTAGCTGGGAGGTCAGAACACAGCCTTCATCTGGGGGTGCATAGAGAGCTACTCCCCCACCTCTCATCTTATAAATTGTTTTGAACATTTCCTTGTTTGGAGTTTTAATCAATTTCAAAGTTAAGAAAATATATGTTATCAGTAGGGACTTCTTATGGAGCTGTTTGATATAGA
>NC_056742.1:384081735-384201735 GCF_019279795.1 Protopterus annectens
GTTTATTCATACTGTCCTTTATTATAGTTGTTGTTTCTACCTTATGATGCAGGCCATGGCTGAAAAGGGCCCATGACCAGGCTACGTACTACCTGGTTAACAAATGATAAAAAAAGAAACAAAAATGCAAAATATTTTTTCAGGCATTAATAAGCAAACATGACTAACTTTTTTATGCATGTTGGTGTGTGTGTGTGTGTGTGTGTGTGTGTGTGTGTGTGTGTGTGTGTGTGTGTGTGTGTGTGTGTGTGTGTGTCTGTATGTACACAGATACACAAGAATATAGATAGATACATAAATGCACACATATTTTCAGTGTGCATACTTATAAATATAAAAACATATATCTGTGTTATGTTGCCAACTGCTTTAGGCTTCAATTATAGTTAGTATGGTTCATAGTATCCTCTAGATAGGAGAAAATGGACTACAGGCTGTATGAGCTGTCAGGGCTATCCACTTGGAAGTGTCATTATTGCCTCTAGGTGAATAATTTCCAAACAGAAGCATGAGTACATGCTTGTCTTTTCGGCTTTTCCCGGTTAGGGGTCGCCACAGTGGAACTCCGGTCCGCTAATGATTGGCAGTAGATTTTTATGGTGCCGAGTTGCCAGCCCGACACCCATTCATACATGTCTTTCAAACGCCACTCGACCGCGGGGAGGACATGCATGCCAGAGCTAAATCTGGTCAACCTACAAGTGGGAACTATGTTAATGATGGGAATGGTCTACAGAACCTGGTAAGTCAATATTTGCCCACCATAAATCCCAGCTGCCCTGGGTCAATGAGCTACTGGCTGATTGGTATCCAGCTGCCTAAAATAGGTTTCCTGGGACAGTGTTGTTGACTGAAAGCTGAATGCAAAACAGCTCTGGTCAGGTTCAGGTCAAAGGGACTGGTTAACCAGAAGAGAGTTCTAGTGATCTTATCTATATGTGTGTGTGTGTGTGTGTGTGTGTGTGTGTGTGTGTGTGTAATGGTGTTCGGCATTTCTTCAAAGAGCAATGTTTTCAAAATTTTTAGTTCCTGTTTCTTCAGTTTAATGTGAGGATCATCAAATGGCTGGACCGATTCTGCACATTAGTGGGTATTAGGACATATTTATTTTCCCCACTATTGTACAAGGTCGGATTTGCCATATTTAAGTAGCAGGAGTATGGGGGATGCTATCCCTCACATGAGGTCTGCAGGGGCTTTGCCTCTTGCATACATTTAACATGTATGTGTTCTGTATTGTGAGATCTTTTTTTTTTTTATTTATTTTGTTGAATTTTTTCAGTGGAACTGCATTTAAAATGTTTCTGTCAATGTCATTGCTATGGAATTTTAACCAAATGATGACCAATCCACTGATCCAAAAGATGTTACAAAGCAGAACTTTAATAAAAGTTGATCCAAAGTAAAACAGTTAAAAATCAATACAAGTTACAAACTTGTCCAATATACATCATAAACTTTGGTTAAGCGCTTTCATCCCAGTAATGTTTGGGACTTCATCAGAACCAGTTACATTGTGAACAACCCCCATTTTCAATAAAACAACTTCCCCGCCCATTGTAACACATCAGTGCCTTAAGACAGACATTGATAAATAAAATAATGTCCTTATATAATATACAATGTATAAATACATTTTACCTCATGATCATATATAAAACAAGCTTTATTTAAAAAAAACAAAAAAAAAAACCAGAAAAGACCCTATAACTTGCACCTTCTACATTTCAATTTGCTCATAATGGAAGTAGCATAGTTGAGCCCTGGTGGATTCTTAATTGCCAAGACATTTCTCTATGTAAAATATGATTTTCCAATCTCCCCTATATACCGTGCAATTAATTTTCTCTAAAACTAAAAATTTAAATTTGTTGATTTTTTTACATTTTAAAGAATGTCTTGCTATGGCAATTTTATTGTTTTTCTTTGAAATACTGTAATTGTGCTGATAAATTCTTTTGCAAATGTGTTCTCTGTGTTGCCCACATAAAATGAGGAGCAAGCATCACATCTAGCCAGATAAACTTTCTTATCAGTTTTATAGTTATATCTGCCTAGTTTTCTCCATCTTTCTATTTTTTCCATAATTATACCTATTTTATCAGTATCTGTCGAAGGGCATTGTTTACAGCAACTGCAGTTAATGGTTTTAGAAGTAGAACAACAAGTTTCCTGTTGTGGTCTCTCAAAAATATTTTTTATACATGGCCTGTTCTTAAGAATAAACTTTGAGGTTTCCAAAATATAGGCAAAATTTATTTCTAAACTCCCTAAAATATACCAGTTACTGTTAATAATTTTTTAATCTCAGGTGTGTCTAAAGAGTAATGCATCACCATGGTATTATATAACCTTCTTCTTCCAAATAACTGTAAAACTGATAAGATAGTTTATCTGGCCAGATATGATGCTTGCTCTGCATTTTATGTGAGCAAGACAGAGAACATGTTTGGCAAAAGATTTTATTAGCATAAGTATAATATTTCAAAGAAAAACAATAAAAGTGCCCTAGCGAGACATTCCTTAGTATGTAAAAAAATTCAACAAATTTAATTTTTTATGTTATTTCAAAGAAAGACAATAAGAGTGCCCTAGTAAGAAATTCCTTGTATGTAAAAAAATCAAAGTTTAAATGCATGGTACATGGGAGAGATTGGAAACATCATGTTTTACATAGAGAAATGTCTTGGCAATTAAGAATGGATTCTTCTAACCAACCAGGGCTCAGTGATGCTATTTCCATTATGAATGAATTGAAATGTAGAAGGTCCAAGTTATAGGCTCTAACAGTGTCTTTTGTGTTTTTTTTTTTTTATTTAAATAAAGCTTGTTTTATATATGAACATGGGGGAAAATGTATTAGTATATTGTATATTATGTAAGGAAATTATTTTATCAATGTCTGTGGCTTTAAGGCAATAGTTTGTTACAATGGGCGAGGAAGTTCTTTTATTTAAAATGAGGGTTGTTCACAATAAACTAGTTCTGATGAGGTCCGAACATTACTGGGATGAAAGAGTATAACCAAAGTTTATAATGTATATTGGACAAGTTCGAAACTTGTATTGATTTTTATCTGTTTTACTTTGGATCAACGTTTATTAAAGTTCTGCTTTGCAATGTCTTTCGGAGCAGTGGGTTGGTCATCATGTAGTAAAATCTGGAGTACTTACCTGGCTTCATCTGTGTTTTTCCAGACTTTATTTGATTGCTGTAGAATTTAGTTTCATTGTATTTGCCTACAAATTTGTTTATATCGATGTGTATATGTGCGTATGTATGTATGTATGTATCTATATCTATGTGTGTGTGTGTGTGTGTGTGTATATATATATATATATATATATATATATATATATATATATATATATACACACACACACAAGTATAGATATAGATATACACACACACACACATACACACACACACACACACACACACACACACACACACACACACACACAGAAGGAGGGAACACACAATGGGGCCCATCTCTTTTATTCAAGTGTAGTTTATTTACAGTGAAGAAATAAAATGTGGAGTTCAGTCCCAAGTTAAATAGAATCAGTATATTCTTCCTTAATACAGTTAGGATTACTTATGGTTCAGTTTAATTCTGTCAACAAAATACATCAGTTTCTGACAGTCTACAGCCAGCCCACTCTTACAACTCCTGATTTACCAAGAAGCTGGTCCCTGGTATTACCCGAGTAACCAAAATTAGGCCCCCCGGTACTTCTGGAGTAAATATACAAGGGAAGGCTCCTGGTATGACATGGTCTTTTCGGGGCAGGGCTTCCCAGGATTCTCCACTCTTGGACATAAAGACATCCCCCCTCCATGACAGACAAAACTCTCTGCCATTGTAAGCTGCATGTCTTGTTTTTAAGCAGCACTTCACTCACTGACTCATATTACAGGTTTTACTACCATAATATGCTGTGTGCAACACCATCATTCACTTTGTACCCAATAATATGCTGTGTGCAACACCATCATTAACTTTGTACCCAATAATATGCTGTGTGCAACACCATCATTCACTTTGCACCCAATAATATGCTGTGTACAACACCATCATTAACTTTGTACCCAATAATATGCTGTGTGCAACACCATCATTAACTTTGTACCCAATAATATGCTGTGTGCAACACCATCATTCACTTTGCACCCAATAATATGCTGTGTGCAACACCATCATTAACTTTGTACCCAATAATATGCTGTGTGCAACACCATCATTAACTTTGTACCCAATAATATGCTAAAGCAACACCATCATTAACTTTGTACCCAATAATATGCTGTGTGCAACACCATCATTAACTTTGTACCCAATAATATGCTGTGTGCAACACCATCATTAACTTTGTACCCAATAATATGCTGTGTGCAACACCATCATTCACTTTGTACCCAATAATATGTTGTGTGCAACACCATCATTAACTTTGTACCCATTAATATGCTGTGTGCAACACCATCATTAACTTTGTACCCAATAATATGCTGTGTGCAACACCATCATTCACTTTGCACCCAATAATATGCTGTGTGCAACACCATCATTAACTTTGTACCCAATAATATGCTGTGTGCAACACCATCATTAACTTTGTACCCAATAATATGCTGTGTGCAACACCATCATTAACTTTGTACCCAATAATATGTTGTGTGTAACACCATCATTAATTCTGTACCATAATGTATGGTGAATCTAGAGTACATCAAAGTAATATCTCATATCAAACTGCACATTAAACATCCACTACACTGTAGTACTGCAGTGACCTCTCCCCAACTAGCGTAGAACACCTAGTGCTGTACTAAACAGGATGGATTACTGGAGCCCACCAACCCTCACATAGCCATTGGCATGCCTATGTCTGTTTGTGAAATGAAATAATAGCTGTAGTGCCAGAGCCGCCCCTGCACATGTTGGTGTTTATATCCCACTGCTTGTACCACCACTGCAGTGTGGATTGTCATTAGACTGAAGTTATGTCCCAATAAATGATTCCCAAGAGCGATTACATGGTTAATTGGCCATTTTCTGTCCCTCTCTTTTGATTATGCTTTGTCTCTTATTCTCACAACTAACGTTAGTGCATTCCTCTCCCTCCCCAAGTAGTCCTGCACTCCAGTTATTAGTAAATTGAAGCTGACTATGGAAGCTCACTATTAGGTTCATATTCTTTTGCAAGATTTCCCCCTCAAAAACTGCACTACAGTAACATTGGTTCATAGGTTCATAGGTAGGTACTAGGCTATCGGCCCAAGGGCCTATGTAAGCCTAGCAAACAAGGTTCCCTGGCTTACGCCACCCAAGAAAGTTATTTTCCTGTGCCACTGTTGAGCAGAGACACAGAAGTAATCCCCGGGGTGTATTTTTTATTTCCCATCCACTCATCAAGATTTTTCTTGAAGAGTGCTAATGAAGAAATTTGCTTGACATTGATGGGTAGCCTGTTCCAGAATATGGGAAGTGTTTGGGACAGGAATCTATCCCTCCAGCATGTCCTGTTTATTGTGGTGACAAGGTTTAGGTCCCTAGAGCATGTAGCTCGGAGGGATTGGGATTTCTTTAGGTGTAGCATGTCCCAAAAGCTCTGGGTTTGACATAGTTTTATATGTTAGGCAGAGATCACCTTGGAGTAGGCGATATGCTATGGAGTAAAGCTGGAGTTATTTGAGGCGGTCAGTGTAGGGCATTTGTTTGAGGCCAGTAATCCTCTTTGTGAGCTACTTCTGTGGCCTATCCAGCTGCTGCAGATGTCTTGTAAGGTACATTCCAAAAGGGGCGTTGTACTCTATAATGGGTCTAATAAGTGTCCAGTAGAGGGGAACAATGACCTCTTTTTTCCTGGATGAGAACCCTTTTATGATGAGGTGTGCCACGTAGAAGGACTTCCTGACTACTGTGGTGATGTGACTATCAAAGGAGAGACTACTGTCCACCTGGGTCCCAAAGTCTCTTATCACACATTTGGTGTTAAGTAGATTGCTGCCTATGTGGCAGTTCATGGGTGCAGACTTTTTACCAAAGGGGATGACACTGCACTTTTTGGCATTGAGCTTGAGGCCATGGCTCTGACACCAGGTATCTGTCTCAGCGAGGCCCTTCTGCAGGATGTCCACATCATTTGGGGACTTGACTATGGCTCCTAGTTTGCAGTCATCTGAACTTTGTTAGCCAGAGGCCTTCTGTGTTAGCCTGTACTTCAGAGAAGTAGATACCAAACAGGAGAGGTCCCAGAACGGAACCCTGTGGTACTCCACTTGTCACTGCTTTGAGGTCAGATTTGGAGTCTGCAACTGTTACAGTGTGGGTTCTGTCAGTGAGCCAGTTGGCAACCCATCTTGTGACATAGGGATTTATGCCTAGTTTAGTGAGTTTAGCTATAATTCCAGAATGGGGGATGGTGTTGAAAGCCTTGGAGAGGTCAAGATATGCTGTGTGAACCACCTTACCCTCATCTATGGTTTTGGTGACTGCCTCAAAGAAGTCGATCAGGTACAGAAGGCATGA
Source organism: Protopterus annectens (assembly GCF_019279795.1). Taxonomy (NCBI): domain Eukaryota; kingdom Metazoa; phylum Chordata; order Ceratodontiformes; family Protopteridae; genus Protopterus; species Protopterus annectens. Next base: position 384,088,271 of record NC_056742.1, read on the forward strand.
TCTGCCTTTCACAAACCCGAACTGGGTGGGATCCAGAGTTTGGAGGTTACCAATGTCTTTATTTATGAGTTCCATGATGATACATTCCATGACCATGCAGACCAGGCTCGTCAGGCTAATAGGTCGATAGTTCCTGGGATCAGTGGTAGCTCTCCCTTTGTGGAGTGGGATAAAAGATGCTGTGTGCCATTCAGTGGGCACAAAGCCTGATGCGAGACTATTATTGAACATGGTGCTTAAGTGGGGAGCCAGTTTGTTCTGAAGTTCGTGTAAAATGCAGCCTGGGATGTTGTCTGGTCCCACGGATGCTGTGTTTTTGGCTTTAGAGAGTGCAGCTTTTACCTGCGTAGTTGTGATTACAGGGACTCTGCATTCTTCCTGTATAGATATGGGCCCTTTAGGGGGTGGGTGGGGGGTAAAGTTAGCACTGAACCTATCTGCCAGGATGTTGGCAATATCAGTTGGTTCTGTAATTTTCATGCCTTTGTGCTGTAACTCAGAGCAGATCTGGGTGTTGCCATTGAGATTCTTGACATAGCAATAGAATGCTTTGTGGTTGTCCTTAGAATTAGTGGTGATTTTGTTTTCATAGCTAGCTTTGGAGGATCTTATAAGGGATCTCAGCTTCTTACTGAGGCTGACCAGGGAGCTCCTCCACTCATGGGATTTTTCTCTCTTTTGCAACAGTTTCTTCCTTCTGTTGTACAGTTTGTTTATGGCAGGGGACCACCAGATTGGCTTCCTTTTTTTGGAGGATAGCATCTTGGTTCTGTTTGGGATAGCATGATCCATGCACTCATGTAAGTGCTTATAGAGTGCATTTGTGTAGGATTCAGCAGTTCTAACTGTATTGTCCATCTGCATGGGTGTCATGAAGTTCATCACTTCTGTCTTAAGAAGCATGAAGTTGGCTTTGGAGAATTTTTTTACCGTGGTTTCCTTAATGGGGGTGGGATGTGGATATCAAGGGCGATTAGCTTATGGACGGATCAGACCAACGAGGAGTTGACTTCAGGTGTGGAACACCGGTCACTCATGTTGGTAATGACTAGGTCTAGGATATTGTTGCCCCTGGTAAGGGTGTGGATACGTTGATACAGGGCATTGGAGTTTATGAATTCCAGAAAGCGTTGAGCTAAGGAGTTGGTACATGAGTAGTTTTCCCAGTTAATGGTAGGGTAGTTGAAGTCACCCATTATTAGGGGGTTTGGTTGAACCCTAATATTTTCCAGTACATCAAGAAAAGAGGAGTGGGAATCCTGGGGCATGGTGGGGGATCTGTAGCAAGCTACAATTTGGATTGCAGTTTTGCCCAAAGTTAGTTGCACTTGGATAACTTCGGATGCATTATGCTGAGCAACTAGCCTGGAGGTGTGGATATCCTTAATGAATATGGACACACTTCCGCCTTTGGTGTTTCTGTCCAGGTTACATGGCCAAAAAGTGTGGTATGAGTCATAGCCTGGTAGTGCAGGGGTGCTCTCTTGAGCCTTGAACCAGGTCTCAATCACTGCACAGATATCGATGTTCTCCATTTTAAGGAGTGCCTCGAGTGAGTGCATTTTGAGATTTAGACTTCTAGCATTGAGTAGCATTACCCTCAGTTTTTGCTTGCCTGTTCCTGTTATGGTGGCGAATTTGTTATTTGAACCTTGCCTAAAAAAGGCACTATAGGAGTAGCAAGAGCCTTAATCAGTATCCGGAATCCCAGGGAAGACAGGTGCAGGCCATCTGTGGCAAAGCATCGTGGTCTGTCGACCATGCCATCCCAAGCAGACAGATACTGGATCCCCTTAGAATGACACTAGAAGCTTAGCCAATTGTTGAAGTCAATCATTTTGTCCTTGTATTGCGGTATCATTCGGGGCAATGGCAGAATGCTACTCGGGGCTAGGGTCATACCTGCCTGGGCTACAAGATCGGAGAGCTCTTCCATGTCTCTTTTCATGTAGTCCAGGGAGGTACGTCTCAGGTCATTCACACCAACATAGACAATGACAGAGTCATATTTGTACTTGTTGTAGAGAGACCTGAGTGCGTGAGTTATGTGGCGGATCCTGGCACCCGACAGGCAGCTGACAGTAACCTTCTCCTTGTTTAGCCTGGTGAGTGGGACATCAGTGTGCCTGACTATAGAGTCACCTATGACTAGTGTGTTGGGTACATTGTTTTGTCTTATTGGCTGTGGTTGAGTGGCACACTGAGTCTGTGGGCTATGTGACATTTGGGTTATGTTGGGGGATGGAGGTTGCTTGCGTTTCTGCTTTGGAGGTCTCTGTTGCTTAGACAGATTATTATTGAGAGCCTCCGCGAATGTTTTTGTGTTACTATGTGTGGATTTTGGTGGTGTAGATTTAGTGAGACTATGTGATGAGTGTGGTGTGGTGCAAATGTTTACCTTCTCTTCATGACTGTCAAGTTCAGTCTTGGTTGGAGAGAGCTTTACCTTTGACATGCCTGAATAAAAAAATATTTTCCTCTAGATAAGTGAGGAAAGTGAGTACAAGAGCTGTTTTTCTCTAAGCAAGTGAGAAAAGTAAGTACAAAAACTGTTTTCCTCTAGGTAATGAGGGAGAGTGCTATAGTAATTAGTAGCTTATTTAGTGCTTAAAAGTTCTGAACAAGTGCTGAGCACGAATAAGCAAATTTAAGTGCTAAAACTAAGAATCTGTATCTGCACTAGACAAGTTACAGGACAGAAACAAGTGCAAATGTAGGCTTTCAAGTCAGAAAGTTGAGAAAGATGGAAGAGATTTCCCAAACGGCCAATAACTACAATTTCTGGGCCAGAACCACTCCTTATGTGGTAGACAGGTTACCTAGTGCTTACCACTCACACTGATAAGCTAGAAGGCTTCCCTTCAACACAGAAAGGCTTGGGGGGCTCAGAAGCTTACATACAGTCCTGGATACAGCAAATCTGTATCTGGAACACTAGTTACAGGAAAGGTAAGTAACTGCATTCTTATGGGAATATGACAACCCTTGTGCTTTCAAAGCATTTCTTAAACCACTGTTCCTTTTATATAAAATGCTGGCACTGAAAGCATAGCAGATAATTGCTTTTTTTTCTTATGGAAAGCTCTGTGAAGTGCAAATGCAAGTACTGATAACCTCCCACTGTCTTGGAGTGCCCACTATGATGCAGCCCCCCATAACACAGCCTGCTCCCCAATCATCACTTTTATAATTACTGCTCTCCATCCACAAATCTCTCCCTTATTTAAGGCATGCTTGTCATTCACACTACTTTCACAAAACTCCTCAAATTAACTTACTAATTCTGTTATCTGCCTTTTAGCATCCTACTAACCTTAGTTTTCCCCATCATCTGTCTCATTCATAAATTCCTACTACTACCCTCTACACCCTGCACCATGTCTTGCAGTTTATCTCCCTTACTCGGCTTGATGCAAACACATTTATTATTCCTAGCCATGTCACTGCTTGCACACAAACTTTTTTCCACAGCCATGCCCTGAATCATAATCTTCTGTCCCCTACCTCACTTACTATCTCTGTAAAAACATTTTCACCTGCCACTTCTCCATAACAGTCAGCCTATTCCCTCAAGCTATTATTCACCACTTCAAGATAAAACCTGTTCAATATTCTCTTAACCCTCTACTAAAAAGTTATGTTTTAAACTGAAATTTAAACAAAAGTGGGCCTATGCACACTATACTACTGTCTGACTATTAACATTTGTGGAGATGTCCATCCAAATCAAAACCATTCTGTAAATACTCCCACGCAACCAATTGTTACTCATGGCAATACTTTGCATCCACTATGATCTCTGGCCTACTTTAATTAATGTTAACTTAAGAAACATTCAGAACAAGCTAGCATAAATTCATTCAATCCTCAGATGCCATTACAGTTACAGAAACTTAACTGAAACACGAAATAAAAGGCAAGGAGATTCTCCCACCTGAAGACAATATCATCTGATCAGATAGAAAAAAAGAGTAAGGCAGGCAGATATGGAATACATTCGCACTCCATGCAGAGATGGGGAGTACACTCGCACTCCATGCAGAGACAAGGAGTACACTTGCATTGCGAGCAGGGACACTTGCACTCAATATAGAAATGGGTAGAACACTCACACTCCAAGCAGAGACAGGGACTACACTCACTCTCCATGCAGAAATGGGGAGTACACATACACCACGCAGAGTTGGGGAGTACACCTGCACTCCACACAGAGACAGGGAGTACATTCACACTCCACACAGAGACAAGGAGTATTTTTGCACTCCATGCAGAGACGGGGAGTACATTCGCACTCCATGGAGCAACGGGGATTACATTCACACTCGATGTAGAGACGGGGAGTACATTTGCACTCCATGCAGAGACAGGGAATACATTTGCACTCCATGCAGAGATAAGAGTACATTCCCATTATACACACACATGTGTGCGTGCACAAACACACACACACACACACACACACACACACACACACACACACAGGTCTCCATCAATTACAGCCACTTGTAGTGCTGTGACTATATACCTCAGATACTTGTTTGTGTTAAGTGAATGAATAAATACAAAAAAACTGGCACACAAGAATTTATCTTCTCAGGTCACGGCTGTCAGACGTGTGCAACCACCTTATATGGCCATCCTTTTATCTCAAGAATCAAGGAATAAGCTAAAAATAATTGCAGGCAAAGGACCAACATCAGAAATAGATATTACCGTTGTATACTTATAAACTTGATTGAATAATGTGAATTGCATTACCATTCTTTTATTTTTTAAACTCATTTATTGATTTATTGACATTTGATCACTTGGAAGGTCCAACTGGGTGGAAGCCCATTTTTCACTGAAGGTCCAGGTAGAAAAGCAATAATTTTACAAATTTTAGAAATACAAAACAAATACAGTTTAAATAATTATACCAAATTAGACATATGGAAACATTGGTTAAGTCTGCAATCCCATTGATTTGACAGAGAAAAAAGTCACAAGGTTTATGAGGAGCACACCAAAATATGATGCAAGATCAAGGGTAGTTGAGCGCTTATATGCCTAAGTTGCGATAACAGCAGGTTTAGCAATAGCATACATTTTCTAAAGGATATAAAGTTTAAACATGAGTGTCTGTCATTATTCAATGATTTTAATTTGCAATGATTTGTCCAAAAAGCACAACTTTTCTGAGGGACAGACCATAAATATGGACATTCTGTAAAATTCTGGACAGTTAAGAGCCTGCTGCAATCCCACTGTGGAGAAAAAACAGAAGAAAATAAGATGTGCAATATGGGGGCAATTGAGAGCTTATATGCCCCCTTATATACATACATATACACACTTTAAGTACTTTTCTTCATACATCCTGGTAGTATCAGGCAGAACGCCTGCAAAAATAAATAAATAAATAATATACTTATAAAATAAACAAATAAAACCATGTTCCCACTGTTGTGCTTCCTCTTACATGTTAGCTACTTCCTTCTTCTTGCCTCAGATGTCTCGGACGCTAAGACAACTTGAGTCAGTAGCAAAGGTTCCATGCTGCTTTGAGACGTTCACTGAGCAGTGCTTCTATTGGTGCCGAGTGCTGCCAAACAAACTCAAGTGATGGTCAAGTAAACCTAATGCCAGGCTGTTTTCAAAACAGCCTAGTAATCGAGTTAAGCTGATTTGAGGGTTTTTTTCAAATCTCCTCAAATTTCTGTGCATGCTTGGAGTTCTGAGGACCCAAAACAAAACAAAAATAAAGTCAACTGTTATTTAAAAATTACAGTTGACTTTCTGAATTAGTTTAAACAGTTTTGTTTCTTTTTTTTTTTTTTTTGCTTGGGGGGATGTACCATGAGCCACCCCTGCTTAACTGCCACTAAATCTCATCCTTCAAAGATCATAAATATCAACCCACACAAAAATAACTCTTATTGACATCCTTTATCTACCCTCTTCTAGCTACCCCTTTTTACCAATAAACTCTTGCAATCTACTCCACTGTGCTTTTCTGTCTTTCAGCTCAATACCCCCTGCATCCACTTACAACTCTACTTGCTCTTCTGTCTTATCGCTCGGTATCCATGCATCTTCCTACCACCATTCCACTGTGCCATACAAACTACTCCTAGACTCTTTTTCTCCACCTATAGCAGCCAAGTCAGTCATCAAGATACACAGTATATAATGCCTAAAACTAAAAGCCACTGTAAATAGCGTACCCTGTATTGGACAAGGATCTATTTATTTGCTGTTGATCACTCATACATATCTCACTTTCTTCTCTCTTGGTTCTCTCTTGGTGTTGAATATTTAAAATGTTTAGCCATGTCAGTAAAACACACAGTGCAATTAGTGTACTTCTGTACTGCAGGTGCTGCTAATGTTCAACGTATCTATTAAACCAAAAGACAAAAGAAGTTAGATAAGACTCTCTACACATCTCTGTAACAACTACTTTTTCTCCTCTAAACATCCATGACCCCTTTTCCCATTTTTGCACATGGGGTCGTGGTGTCACTACAACAGTGACAGACATCTAGAGCCATGGTTTACACCACCAGGTGGCTAGTCCTGCCATAGCTGTTCTTCCACACCACACTTTCATCCACACTCACATATATGGCCAATTTAGAGTGTGCAATCCACCAAGCACATGTCTTTGGAATGTGGGGGGAAACCTGAGAATCCAGAAGAACGCACTTGAACAGAGGGAGGATATGCAGACTCCACACAGAAGGTACCCCAGCCAAGAATCTAGCCTGAGAACCTCTTGCTTTGAGGTGACAGTGCTATCCAATGTGCCACTGTGCCACCCTCAAACCATTAACTTGTAATGTTTTATTAGATTTTTACTCCTCTCTTTTGCTGTAGCCTTCTGCAAACTTTTTACACGTATTTTATGCTGAGCTTTTCTCCACAGGCCTGTTCTGAAAAGAGGCTTTGTGCCAGTCAGACTATCAGGATAAGCAAATGGTAATAAATAAAATATTGGCAAGAAGTTAATGCCTAGTTAATGGTGAGACATTCTCATTCTATAGCAGAGTGTTTTGTTTTGTCTTTCTTTACTTTGCTACTTCAGGTATCAGACTGGATGCTCTTCACGTCCTACTTCCTGAGATAATGTAGCACATAATACAGCTTCAGGTACATGCTAGAAAAGGGGACAGTTTAACTAGCGTGAGATTCTTTAGTTGAAGCGCAGTATTTCTGACTCCATTGTTAAGCCATACTGTCAGACCAGTATTAGAATTCGGCAGGGGTCTGTGTTCCTACACCATTAACATCCTATCATCTTTGGAAAAGGGATAAAGGAGAGTCACCAAAAAAAAGTCTAAGATATGAAGACAGACTAAGGAAATTTAGACTTTTTTCAATGAAGAGCTGGTAGTACATTAGATGTAACATTTAATAATACTAACAAGGCTACAAGAACAAATCTCTTGTACATCTTTCTGTGGATAACAGTAGAAGAAACATGGGAAGATTTAACTTCAGAGCAGCCATCAGATGGAATAAATTGCCTCTTGGAATTTGTTTGTTGAAGTCTTTGAATTCATTCATAAGAAAGACTTATGCTTTGGGGAAAACATTTGCTAAGATGCAGTTACACCGCAAATGGTTCAGTAAGACAAGTGTAGAGCAAATAGTTTGAGCATTAAACAACACTACCATCAAATATTAGCACAATCTCACCTAGTCTAATGCCCAACCCCATAAACCATACAAGTAGACCTCTGTATAACCAGTCCACAACCAACAGTTGCCCACCCAAATACAGGTGAGGGTCTGAACAACATGGATATACAATTTTCAAATGTCTCCATAGCCACATTGATATATATATATATATAGGCATCCTGAGACAATGTAGCAATTGTTTCATACTAAAAGATAACCACTGAATTCTTAAAAAAACAAACAGTATGCAAGAGATGTACATGCACAGTTTTACTGCAGGCGAAATTCTCACATACAAACAAGGTTGTCAAGAACACACACAATACATCCAACACACAGTGTCCACCATACACATAAACCAACTTATGTCGAGGCACTAATAAGTCATCTTCCCAAACATCAAAGACCCCCCAAGCCCAATGACAGGAATGCCTACCCTTAATCTCTAAATCACTCATCAAAACAACACTAAACACCACACATATGACTCCACCCACCCGAAGGCATTTATAAGCCTAGCCAGAATGTGTTGGCTTTCGCCGCCCCCTTAGATTAGTTCTCTGTGGCTCTGTCCAGCAGAGCCACTGAAGTGATCCCCGGGGTAAACTTTCTGTTTCCCATCCACTCGTCAAGGTTTCTTTTGAAGAGTGTTAGTGAGGTGCTCTGCCTAATGTAGATTGGAATCTTGTTCCAAAGCATGGGAAGTCTCTGGGACAGGAATCTATACCTCCAGCACTTCCTATTTGTTGTTGTGGTGAGGTTTAGATCCCTAGTGTGTCTCGAGGGGATAAGATTTTCTTTAGGTGGAGCATGTTCATCAATACTGGGTTGGACATGGCCTTGACCACCCGCTTACTAGGTGTCACAATCGACAATCATCTTAACTTTGATGACCATATTAACTCCACCATAAAGACTGTTAACAAAAAACTTGGTACCCTCTACAGAATCAAACCCTTCCTTACACCCTCAGCCAGGCAAACTATCGCACAAACTCACCTCATTTCTACCCTTTTCTATGCCTCTGCTATATATACCAACCTTTCAAAAAACAACATCTCCAAACTATCTACCTGCTATAATAGTATTGCTAGATTCATCACATGCTCTCCCTTTAAAACACACCACTGCCTTAACCTTAAACAACTAGGATGGTTAGAATTACAGAACCATATACTCTGTCAACAGTTACTTATGACACAAAAGATCTTATACCACCCAAACAATACCCCCATCCTCTCTAATCTGATCTCTCCATATAAAAACCTGGCTACACTACGTTCTGCAAATAAACTACTTGTCTCCTTAACTAAATCAAACAACAAAGCTGGTGACTCTCTTTTCTCAAACACTATAGGAAAAAAATGGAATCAGCTCCCTCCTGAACTATCTACCCTAGCATCTGCTTCTCAATTCAAAAACCAAACAAAAGAGCATCTAAAAACTAAGTGGCTCTGTCCTTGTGCTAACCCAGACTGAAACCTGTATTTCACTCCTATTTCAACCCTAGCCCTCCCTCTTGCCTCCAAAACTTATTTCTCTCCTCTTGTTTTATTCTTAGTAATTTGATAGGATTTGGGAACTTTGTTCTTTCTGCAATTGCCCTGGTGCTGTCTAGTGCATTTCCTTGTTTATGTCTGGTCTAGCTTTTGCCTAAATGTTTTCTAGTCACTGTTTGTTAGTCCCATTTGCTTTTCTCATTTTACCTATATTACTATGGTACTGTTGCTTTATTACTCTATTTTACTTATTTGCTTTTGTTATATTCTTATTCTTATGCTTGGAGCTTTTCTCCCCGGGCCTCTACTGAAAATGGACATGTATCCAGTTAGACAAGCCCGGTCAACAAATGTAAAATAAAAAATAAATAAAAAATAAAATTGTATGTCAGGCAGAGATTATCTCTGAACAGGCTGTATGCAACCAAGTACAGCTGGAGTTTCTTCAGTCGAGCTGCATAGGGCATCTGTTTGAGGCCAGTGATCCTCTTGGTGAGGTACTTCTGTGGTCTTTCCAGCTGTTGCAGGTGTCTTGTAATGTACATCCCAAATGCGGTGTTGTACTCTATGATGGGTCTGATGAGTGATGAGTAGAGGGGCACAATGACCACTTTTGATCTGGATGCGAACCCTTTTTTGATTAGGTGGGCCACGTAGAAGGATTTTCTAACCACTTAGGCAATGTGATTATCAAAGGTGAGATTACAATCTATTTGGGTCCCCAGATCCCTTATTACATCTTCCGTATTTAGGGAACTACCACATATGTGGTAGTTTGTGGGTACTTTGTTTTTTCCAAAGGAGATGACTATGCACTTTTTGGCATTTAGCTTGAGGCCATGATTTTGACACCAGGTATCCGTCTCAGTGAGACCCTTTTGGAGGATATATCTGTCAGCCAGAGAGTCAATTATAGCCCCTGGTTTGCAGTTGTCTGCGAACTTGGTCAGCCATAGTCTTCCTGTGCTTGCCTGTACCTTTGAGAAGTATATGCCGAACAGGAGGGGTCCTAGGACTGAGCTCTGGGAAACGCCACTTGCAACCGACTTAGAGTCAGACCTAGCTCCCACAACTCTCACCATGTGGGTTCTGTCCATGAGCCAGTTGGCAACCCATCTTATGACATAGGGGTATATGTTCAGGCTGGTGAGCTTGTCTATAATACCAGAATGGGGAATGGTGTCGAAGGCCTTAGCGAGGTCTAGGTAGGCTGTGTATACCACCTTTCCCTCATCTATAGCCTTGGTAACTGTCTCAAAGAGGTCCACCAGGTTTAGGAGGCATGATCTCTCTTAACAAAGCCGAACTGGGTAGGGTCCAGTGTTTGGAGGTTCCCAATGTCTCTGTTAATGAGTTCCATGATGATGTGTTCCATAGCCTTGCAGACCAAGCTAGTCAGGCTTATAGGGCGATAGTTCCTGAGGTCTGTTGTGGTTCCACCTTTATGGAATGGAATAACCATTGCTGTGTGCCACTTTATGGGTATGGAGCCTGTGGAGAGGCTGTGTTTGAACAGTGTGTTTAGGTGAGGGGTTAGTTCATCTTTCAGCTCATGTAGGATGCAGCCTGGGACACCGTCTGGTCCCATTGATACTGTGTTTTTGGCTTTGGAGAGGGCTGTTTTAACCTGAGTGTCTGTGATTTCAGGGACTCTACATTCTTCTGGTATGGCTATGGGACCTTTTGGGTGTGAGAGGTGGTGAAGTTTACGCTGAACCTGTCTGCCAGGATGTTGGCGATATTGGTTGGTTCAGTGTATTTTGTGCCATTCTGCACTAACTCTGAGCAGATCTGAGCATTGCCACTTAGATTCATGACATAGCTAAAGAATGCCTTGTGGTTATCTTTGGAGTCCTTGGCAATTTTTCTTTCAAAGCTCGCCTTGGATGATTTTATGAGGGATCGTAGTTTCTTGCTGATACTGATCAGGGATGTCTTCCCTTCTTGGGATTTTACTCTTTTCTGTACTAGTTTCCTCCTCCTATTGTATAGTTTGTTTAAGGCAGGAGTCCACCAGACTGGTTTCCTTTTCTTAGAGGAGTGAGTCTTTGTTTTGCTTGGGATGGCACGATCCATGCATTCTTTTAGGTGCCCATAGAATGCATTAGTAAAATATTTTGCAGCTTGGACAGCATTATCCTTCAACATGGGGGCTTTGAAACTTTCCACCTCGGTCTTAAGTAACATGAAGTTTGCTTTTGAAAAGTTTTTCACTGTGGTTTCCTTGTCCGGGGGTGGGGGCGGAATGTGGATATCCAAAGTGATTTGTTTATGGTCAGATCTAACCAGCGAGGGGTTAACCTCCAGTGTGGAACACCGGTCACCCATGTTGGTGATGACCAGGTCCAATATGTTGTCACCTCTGGTGGGAGTGTTGACCAGTTGAACCAGGGCGTTTGAGTTTAGAAAATTCTAGGAAATGTTGGGCAAGGGAGTTAGTACTTGAGTAGTTCTCCCAGTTAATGGGGCGGCACAGTGGTGCAGTGGTTAACATTGTCACCTCACAGCAAGAGGTTCTCTGGTTCGATTCTCGGCTGGGGTGCCTTCTGTGTGGAGTTTGCATGTTCTCCCTGTGTTCGCGTGGGTTTCCTCCGGGTACTCCGGTTTCCTCCCACATTCCAAAGACATGCATCTGGAGCATTTCTCCCCGGGCCTCCGCTGAAAACAGGCTCTGTGGAACCTAGTCGGACATTCCCGGTCAACAAATGATAAATAAATAAATAAATAAATAAAATGTTTGGGTAATTGAAATCGCCCAATATTAGGGTGTTTGGTAGGACCTTTATGTTTCCCAGTGTTTTCAGAAATGCGGAATGGGGGTCCTGGGACATGGTGGGTGATCTGTAGCAAGCTACAATTTGAATTGCAGTTTTGCCCGTTGTTAGTTGCACGTGGTTGATCTTTGAAGCATTGTGCTGTGCCACTAACCTGGAGGTGTGGGTATCCTTGATGAATATGGATACGCCCCCACCTTTTGTATTTCGGTTTGGGTTCTGTGGCTAAAATGTATGGTATGAGTTGTAGCCTGGTAGTGCTGGGGTGCTCTCTGGAGCCTTAAACCAGGTTTCTGTTACTGCACGTATATCAATTTTCTCCATACTGAGGAGTGCCTCGAGTGCGTGCATTTTGAGGTTTAGACTTCTAGCATTGAGTAGTTTTTTGTTACTTGTGCTATTTATGGTGATAGGTTTGTCTTTTGAGCCTTGCCTAAAAAAGGCACTATGGTGGTGGCAAGAGCCTTGGCCAGTACTTGAAAGCCTAAGGGTGACAGGTGCAAGCCATCTCTAGCGAAGCAGCGTGGCTTGTCGAGCATGTCATCCCAGGTGGACAGACACTGGATCCCCATTGAATGACACCAAAAACTTAGCCAATTGTTGAAATCAAGAATTTTTTATTTATACCGTTGTATCATTCTTGGTGAGGGCAGGATGCTACTCAGGGTCAAGGTCATACCAGCCTGGGCTACGTGATCAGAGAGCTCTTCCATGTCTCTTTTCATGTAGTCCAAGGAGGTACGGCTCAGGTCATTCACACCAACATGGACAATGACAGAGTCATATTTGTACTTGTTCTGGAGTGACCTGAGTGCTTGTGTTATGTGGTGGATCCTGGCACCCAACAGGCAGCTAACAGTAACCTTCTCCTTATCCAGCCTAGTGAGTGGGATGTCAGTGTGCCTGACTGTAGAGTCACCTATTACTAGTATGTTGGGTATGTTATTTTGCCTTAAGGACTGTGATTGCATGGCACACTGGTTTTGTGAAGTATGTGTTTCATGGTTTGTGTTGGGGGTGGAGGTTGCTTGGTTGTTTGCTTTGGAGGTCTCTGTTGGTTTTGTATATTTTTATTTGGAGCCACTGAGCATGTTTTCATGTATTCATGTGTGTTTTTTTACAGTGCTGGTTTAATGGGTCTGTGTGAGACTGGTGGTGTAATGCAAGTATTTCCCTTCTCCTCTTGACTGTCTGATCCAGTCTTGGGTTGAGAGAGCTTAGCCTCCAATGTGGCTGTATAATTGCATCTCTCGCATGTATTAGTGTTTGGTGGCAGGAGGAGAGGGTTGTCTGTGTACATGAGGCAGTTGTAACATTGCCTCAAAATGCCCAGATTTACCAGATGGACTGGAGAGTACACCTGAAACTGCCTTTTGGACATGCCTGGATAGGTACAGTGAACCGTTTTACTGGATGGCTGGTAAGGTCAAATAGAGAGCCTTGTCCTTCTGTACAGTACAGGAGGGTCTAGTGCTAGGGTTTATAAGTGCTTGCTATAAGTTTTGAGCAAGTGCCGGGCTGAGAAGTGAATGGCTTGAGTGCTTAAATTGAAAGTTTGTCTTGTTCCAAGGGAAAAATTGAAGAGGAGACTTTGTGGAGCCAGGAATAGTTTTACCCTAGCTAACCGGCGTTGCCCGGCTTGCAAAACCAGGCAAATGCAGTATTTATAGCAGGGAAATGAAAGAGATAGAAATTAGCCCAAAATGGCAAATAAACTACTAATTTCTTGGCTGAAACCACTCCTCCAGGGACAGATAGGCTGCTCAAAGCTCCCCTCTCTCACAGGTGAACAGAGAAACTTCCTTCTGTCCAAGTAAGGTATGGGCAAACACAGAGATTTGTAACACAGCCCTGAATTCAGCACTAACCTGAAACCTGGAGTATACTAGCTTAGAAAAGTGGGAAACAAGTATATATATATATATATATATATATATATATATATATATATATATATATATTTTTTTTTTTTTTTTTAATTTAATTTTTTGTTTTGTTTTGTTTTTTTTGTTTGTTTTTTTTTTTCAAAAAATTAAGCAGTTACAATAAAAAAAAAACACTTTAAATGCACAGAAAAGGATACTAATTGTTATATATCACAGATCAGAGTTGTAGTCAATGCCCCTAGTAATAAAGTAGGAAGAATCACAAATACAGTAAAAGCAGATGAATAAAGTGCAATATATATATATATATATATATATATATATATATATATATATATATATATATATATATATATATATATTATATATATAGATAGATAAATATAAAACAATAGAACTGATTTAAACAAGTTACCCAATTAACCAGAAAAAAAGTTCAGAACTGAGCCCTGTTCTAGCAGTCTTCAATCAGACAAGTTCTAACTGCACACTCCTGCTACTAGAGTGCTGGGGAACCTTCTCCCAAAAAAGACGGCCTGGATCAGTGCTCAAGTAATACAAACAAAGCTTGATTCAGCAGGCCTGAATCTGGTCTATGCTACAGCAACAAGGCACACCAATTTCAGAAATAAACAGTTCAAATAAGCAGGCACAATAAGCCTGTGACCAGAAATTCCCAGTTCAGAAGGGCAGAATCCAGCCTTTCCTCCCTCAAGAATGCAGACACAACCCTCTTAATGTAGAATAACTGGCCTGACGTCCAAGTGTTTAAGCCAGAACTAATACACTTTTAGAATAGCAGACACTGGGCCTTCAGTCAGCAATTCCCAGCTTAGAAGGATGTAAGCTACCTGTTCTGCCACAACAGTGCAGACCACAAACCTTCTTAATGTAAAACAACCGGTATGAAGCCCAAGTGGCAAGTGCTTAAACCAAAAGACTTAGAATAACAGTTACAATGTAATCAGGCTACTACTAAGCAGTAATAAATGCAGCAGAAAAATAAAACTGAGTACTTTTAAGAAAAGCAAGATAAAGTAGGTGGAAACACAAATACAGTAAAAGCAGATGAATAAAGTGCAATTTTTTTTAAGTGCAAGGAGAGAGGAAGAACCTAAGTGGGTTGGCCTTCTCAAATCTTCTCTCTGTGTTAAGTCAAGTGAACACTAGACTCAGAATATGATCTCACTGTACTCGGTTAAGTGAGCAAATGAGATGGACCCAGGCGGAGTGTTCTAATACAGACTTACAGGAGGGGCAGGCAATTCCAGAGCCACCAACACTAATACCAACACAGGAACAGGGAGGGTGGGTGGGTGGGGAACTAACTGCAGAGAGACACACAGCACACTGTTCAATGAAACACACAATTAGGAAACAGAAAAAGTTAAAATACAGTACTTTTAAAACTGCAAGTTTGTACTTAACAGAAGACTAAAATACACTACTGCAAGTTTTACTTAACTTCAGCTTCTAATGCAGTTGTTTGTAGCCAAACAAGTCTCTCAGCAGTTGCGCATAAAATCATTTCTCAAACTTTGTGGCTAGCACTTAAAGTATAGAGGAATCCTTCTAGGCTATTAAATATCAGATAACAAAGAATTGATAACACCACCCCCACTTATAGCAGACACACACACGGCAGACTTCTCAATGAAACACACAATTAGGAAACAGAAAAAATGAAAATACAGTACTTTTAAAATTGCAAGTTTGTACTTAACAGAAGACTAAAATACACTACTATAAGTTTTACTTAACTTCAGCTTCTAATGCAAATGTTTGTAGCCAAGCAAGTCTCTCAGCAGTCGAGCATAAAATGATAGGGGGAACAGGTGCAGACCATCCTTTGCAAGGCAACATAGTATGTTAACTATGTCCTGCCATGCTGACAAACATTGAACCCCCCCTGGAAAGACACCAAAGACTAAGCCAGTTAGTGAAGTCAGTCACCTTCTGGTGTATTTGCTTTTTTGTTGGAGGTATAACCTTGTATATTTATAGATTTAGTTGCTTCCCATTAGGGGGGGGCACCTGACATCTGGGGCAAGAAAAACTGATGTAATGGCGTTGGCTGCATGTTTAATACCCCTGACGACCTGACGTCACAGAAAAAGGGACAGCAACTGATGCAGGACCCAAGACTTTGTTATTCAGGCCAACTGAGGGCTACTGCAAGGCAAGCAAACACACTACGCAGAACTCTTGTCATAGGGGATTCCATTGTACAATGCACAGGATGTCCCACTCACCAGACTGAACAAGGAGAAGATAACAGTTAGTTATCTGGAGCCAGGATCCACCAAGCTATGCATGCACTCAAGTCACTGCAGCACAGGAACCAGTATAATTCTGTCATAGTCCTTGTGGTGCATGCACTGAAGTCACTGCACCCCAGAGACCAGTATAAATCTGTCGTAGTCCTTGTGGTGCATGCACTCAAGTCACTGCACCACAGGGACCAGTATAATTCTGTCACAGTCCTTCTGGGCATTAACAACCTGAGATGTACTTCCCTGGACTATATGGAGAGAGACATTGTTTCATTCTCTGAATGTGTGTCTCAGGCAGGTATATGCCTTGCACTGAGCAGCATTCTACCTTCACCAAGAATGAGGCCACACTACGAACAAAAGGTGACTGACTTCACTAACTGGCTTAGTTTCTGGTGTCTTTCCAGGGGGGGGGGGGGTTTCAATGTTTGTCAGCATGGCAGGACATGGTTAACATACTACGTTGCCTTGCAAAGGATGGTCTGCACCTGTTCCCCCTAGGCTTCTGAATATTGCCTAAAACTTTATCCATCTCCTCAGAGCCTTTTTAGGCAATGCCAAACTGACAGACCTACTGACATAGCAAATAAAACCCAAAGAAATGTAAAGAACCTAAAGGTATTACTGCTCATTGTTAGGAGTCTAAACAAGAAACTCCACACCCTGAAAGATCTCCTCACTCTGGAGAATACAAGCATCTGTGCATTACCTAGACATGATTTAAATCCACAGAGATTATTCAGACAGTGCAGGGCTTCAGTGCCTTCCACGCATTTAGACCATCAGCTGCATAGACAGGGACAAAAGTTGGAGAAGTCTTTCTCTCTGAATATATCAGCAACAAGTATACCTGCAGTTACAGGATGATTTCCTGAAGTTTATCCATGTGCAAACCACCATAGACAATGTTCCGTACTATTACCCAGCAAGCTATACATCACCCTCCATGTCTTTAGAATCCCATAGTTCATATCTAGACCTACTGGAAACACTCAGCATTAAACTAAATACCTTATTCATGGGAGATTTTAACTACACCTCTATACAGTGGAAAACATATACTGCCTCAAACTTGCAGGCACAGCAGTTCCTGGACTTTAACACAAATTGCCTAGATCAGATAATCCACACACCTGCCAGAGGTTCAAATGGTCTAGACCTGTTAATTCTCAATATGGGAGAGTGTTGCACCCTGCACCCCCCCCCCCCCCCCCAGTGTCATGTACTCACTTTTGAGGTTGAACCACAGGGCTGTCTCCTTCTAAATTAAAATCAATTCAGCAACCTCAGCAAACTCTGTAGCAGCCAGGAACTATTCCAAAACAAACTACATCAGATTAAAAACTAGTTTGTCAAAATGTAGTTGCCCCTCCTAACCCCAAGTTCACAGCAATCTATGTGGAGTTGTTCATAGAGACCCTGTACAACCATGCAAAGAGGCAGCTGCTGTACTTACTAGAGTTAAGAGCAAAACAAACCCTAAAAACAAACCACACTGGTTTAATCTTAACCTTAATAAGATATATAACAAAAGGAAAAAAGTCATGGCTAAAATCAGTAAGAGCAACTCTCATAATGATAAGAGTTCTCTAATTAAACTAAACAGGAAACTAAGAGGATTAATTAAGTCCAACAGTGCCATTTACAAGGACAAGATAGCCTCACAGGCTAAAGACAACCACAAAGTCTTCTGCAGCTATGTCCATAACCTCAAAGGCATCACACAGCAGTGTGCCGAACTGGTGGTCAATGGTGCCACCTTCACTAAAGTGAGAGACATAGTGAATCTGCTCGCTGAGAAGTTCAACTCAAACTTCACCCCTCACTACCTCCACCTCCCCCATGAAATACCTACTAGCATACCCCCCGCAACTATTAGCAGGGTGCAGGTCCTGGCAGCGCTTGCTAAAGCTAAAAACACAGCCTCAGTGGCCCCAAACAATTTCCCTGATGCCTCCTGAAGAGTTTGAAACATGACCTATCAGGACCACTTGAGTCACTTTTTAATTATAGTGTCAAAACAGGCTTTGTACCATGAGAATGGAGAACTGCAACAGTTATTCCAGTTCACAAAGGTGGACCATCAACCAGTCCTGGAAACTAAAGAACCACAGAAGGACCTCGCTGAGACAGATGCCTGGTGTCAGAGCCATGGCCTCAAGCTCAATGCCAAAAAGTGCAGTGTCATCCCCTTTGATAAAAACTCTGTACCCATGAACTACCATATAGGCAGCAATCTACTTAACACCGAATGTGTGATGAGACCTTGGGACCCAGGTGGACAGTAGTCTCTCCTTTGATAGTCACATTGCCACAGTAATCAGGAAGTCCTTCTATGGGGCACACCTCATCATAAAAGGGTTCTCATCCAGGAAAAAAGAGGCCATTGTTCCCCTCTACTCGACACTCATTAGACCCATTATAGAGTACAATGCCCCTTTTGGAATGTACCTCACAAGACATCTGCAGCAGCTGGAAAGGCCACAGAAGTACCTCACAAAGAGGATTACTGGCCTCAAACAAATTCCCTACACTGACCACCTCAAAAAACTCCAGCTTTACTCTGTAGCATATCGCCTACTCCGAGGTGATCTCTGCCTAACATATAAAGCTATGTCAAACCCAGAGCTGTTGGACATGCTACACCTAAAGAAATCCCAATCCCTCCAAGCTACATGCTCTAGGGACCTAAACCTTGTCACCACAATAAACAGGACATGCTGGAGGGATAGATTCCTGTCCCAGAGACTTCCCATAATCTGGAACAGGCTACCCATCTATGTCAAGCAAAGTTCTTCATTAGCACTCTTCAAGAAAAATCTTGATGAGTGGATGGGAAATAGGAAATACACCCTGGGGATCACTTCAGTGTCTCTGCTCGACAGTGGCACAGGAAAATAACTTTCTTGGGTGGCATAAGCCAGGGAACCTTGTTGGCTAGGCTTACGTAGGCCCTTGGGCCGATAGCCTAGTACCTACCTATGAACCTATGAATTAGCCTGATTAGTCTAATATGTAAAGCCATGGAATTAATTATCATGGAAATGATCAGCAAAGACATAGGCTGTATAGGCTGTCTTCAGATACTGGATGCAACCCAGTTTGGCTTTGTCAAGGGAAGGTCATGCCTACTAAACCTGGTGAACTTCTTTGAGAAGGTCACCAAGGCAATGGATGAGGAGAAAATGGTGCGTACCACCTACCCAGACCTAGCTAAGGCATTCAATATAATACCTCACTCAGGTATAGATAACAAACGCACTGAACTAGCCATAAATCCCTACATCACTCACTGTATTGCAAGCTGGCTCACAGACAGGAGCCAGGAAGTTAGGATTGGTGAGACCACCTCCACTAATAGACCGGTCATCAGCAGGGTACCTCAGGGCTCCATGCTGGGACCACTCCTGTCCGGCTTCTACTTCTTGGAGATAAAAACTAATGTCAAGGGCCTTTGGCTGACCAAGATTGCAGATGCCTGCAAGTTGGGAGCTATCACAGATTCCTCCCAAGACACAAACATCTTACAAGAGGGTCTAACACAGACAAATGACTGGTGCCAAAGTCATGAAACACAACGCCAAGAAATGCATTATAGTGCCTTTTGAGAAAATGGCCACCCAAGCTAATTATTCCATCAATAAGACACCCCTAAGAGTTGACCTGGTAGTTAGGGATCTGGGAAGATATATAGACAGTAATCTGGCCTTTAACCAACATGCAGCTACGGTAAGAAAATAATTCTATGTCGCCCAAGTTACAAATAAGGACATGGGGCATCCAGGTCCAAGGAAGTCATAGTGCCACTTTATTCAGCCATTATCAAACCTATCATTGAGTATTATGCCCTGTTCAGCATGTACCTGTCCAGACATATGCAACAGCTGGAACACACACAAAGGAAAGTCCAGGGTATAAACCTATTGTCCTATATGGATCACCTTAGAGCTCTATCTCTATACTTGGTCTCCTGCACATTTCTGAGAGGTGATCTATGCCTGGCATGCAAAGTATCCTCAGATCCAGCTCTGATAAACCTTTTGTACATCTGCAAAATGAACAGCATCAGAACCACTAGATCGAAGGATGTAAATTTTGCTTGCAACATAAATGGGACATGTTGATGAGACAGATGTGTCTCGGGGGATCCCCAAGCTGTGGAACAGATTCCCCATCCATGTGAAACAGAGTCCATCCCTAACCCTATTTAAGTATAACCTTGACCAATGGATGAGAAATCAGACATTCATCCCTGGTCTGGCCCGCATGTCTCTGATAGATAGAGGCAGTCAGTAACTATGTCCAAACCAACATACCCCTCTGCATAACCTTTAGAAACCATCTAACATACTCCCTTCCAATAAATGTCCATGATACACAGGGACACAATTGGGTCAGACTGTGTGGCTAGGCTTATAAAGGCCCTGGTGGTCATTAGCCTAGTATTTACCTATGATCTTATAAAGACAAGTACCTGAACAAACATGACTGGATCAGAACATAAAATAGTTTTCAGTTAATTAACCTCTGTGCCTCTGTGGTCCACCTTACATGGGAGAGTGCTTACTTTAAGGTTTGTCAGTTACAGGCTATGGTAGCAAAGTTCATTTCAAACTTTCTGTGGTTAACATGAAGTTAACATGAAGTAAAAGTCTTTTCACTTGCTGTTTGGTATTGGCTATAAGGCCGTTTTGACGGCATCTATTTTATCTGCTTGGGGGTCTAATTACCAGTCTCCTACTCATTTAGCCCATGTGTCTGGCTTCTGTCACACAAAGCCTACCCTTTTTGGTATTAACTGTAAGCCCTGCCTGACTTAAAGAGTCCAAAATAACCTCTACTTTAAATAAATGTGATTTCCATTCTTTTGAATAAATTACCTCATTGTCAAAAACAGAGTGCCGAGTACCTGCCATGAGGTTTCAGAATTTTATCCTTGATGTGTCAGGAGCTCCAAGAAGTCCAAAGGGTGAGACATTTACTGAAACATAACTCCAGGTGCTGCAGGATGGCATCTTTTAAGTGGCCTACAGGTGAGGGGAATGTGTCAGTACTTGTTTAAATGTGGGGTAGTTAAAATCCTTGCTTTGCTTAGCTTCTGTAACAGCTTATCTACTGTAGGCACCGGGTAACAGTAACATTTTTATGTCATTCAGTTTGAAACTCTTAAATAACTTCTAGTTTAAATACTTTGTTTTTATTTCTTTTCTTACTGCTCTTATTTGTGACTCTGGTAGTCTAGATGGTTTTAGATTTACTGTCCACTGACATGGTTCCAGCCTGATACAGTATTAAATCTATTCTTTCAAGTGGCTCAGACAAAAGCTGAATTTCTATTAAAAATATATATATTTTACTTCTTGCTTCTTGGCTTTAGACACATTTCATCTATATGAAAAGCAGAAATGGAATTGGCTGGTACCATACTAGTGGTATCTATATCAGCTCTCAGGCTGGCCTACAGAAGCTTCGACTTCCTCCATGATTCTAATGCATTTATGTGACATGTCTGCTCTAGTTTTCTCTTTTCAGTCTGTCTTATTGTGTAGTTCACTTCATTCATTTCTCCTAAGGGTCTTTGCTGTCTTGTAGGCACTTATTTTCAGCAGAGGGAACTAATACTAACACTCTGTCCCCTGTTTTAAACTGTCAATGTCTGGCATTTTTATTATTCGTCCTCTGTTGCATCTTTTGCGTTCTTTGCATATGTTCCTTAACTATTGGCATAACAATTTTAACCTACAGTACAGGTTTTGAAATGTGCTGTCACACTTTTAAAACATTTTCTTCTTCTTTCAAGTCTCCTTTGAAATGTCCAGTAAGTGTTGTGAATGTTTACTATGTAGTAAGTCACATGGGGTAAATACTTTTGAAGCTTGGGACATCTGTCTTACAATAAAAAGGACTATAGAATTTACTGATCCCATTTCTTATCACCCTTTTCGGTATTCTTTTTTATCAAAGACTTCAGAGTTTTAGTCAAGCACTGCACTAACCCCTCAGTTTGAGGCTTGTGTACTGAAGTTCTTAACTGTTTTATTAAAAAAAGAAAAAAACTGGCAAAGCTAATGTCTTGCCCTGGGTGTAAATGAGGTCCCATGGTCCATGAGCATTTCTTTTGGGATCCCTACCCTGTAAAAAAGTAAGACTAGTTCTCTACATCAGTGCATTTTGTAATTACTAGAACATACCAATAGCCATTACACCACTTCTGTAATGGGTCTACAAGGTCCATGGCTATCTGGTCCTCTGCTCGAATGGGATTTCAGTAATAGCCATAGGTATCAACAAACCTCTGAACCGAGGATGTGGTGTCAGATTCTGGAAAGCTGCTTTAATTACACCACGGCAATAACATCAAGCTAAGATGTTTTCTCTTGTTTTGTCTATCCCTAGGTTTCTTCACAAAACATGATTGTATGGTGCCTCATTACAGGTGTTCTAAATATTTGGAACTAATATTTGGTGGCATTTCTTCTTTTTCTTTGCTTATTACTTACAGCAAGACATTCTTCAACTCAAAATATGGGTATGGAGTGGGACCAATTTGATCATCTGTTTCTCTTATTGTACTATATTTTCTGTGGCCCTGATTAATGAAGTTTCCTCCTACTGTGCTTTCTAAAATGTTTATTCCTTAATTGGAAATCTGCTAAGTCAAGAAAACTTTCATCATCATACTGATGTAAAGCAAAATGTGTAGTCTGTTCACTTAGAAATACAGGTATATGTGGTTTCTACTTTTATTTCTTCCTTTACAAATGACAGTTCATGTCAGTGACTTTCTCCGTGGGTTTTGACAATTCATTTATCTTTATTTTAGTAGTGCCTTTTTTGAGCGCATGCTGTTGAGAGTCTGTTTTCATTTAACCCTTTGTTTTGACATCACAGAGGGTGTTTTGATATCACAGAGGGAAATGTATGACCCTGTATAGGTTTCCTTTCTTCTCTTAGTGAATTTATCACTCTGGGTCTTTTCCTCTCTGTCTCCGCATGGGAATCATTCATTATTTAATGACTAGAATTTGCCAAGGTTCCTTGTCATACACTAAGGGTTCTTCACTTTCAGGTTCTGCACTGACTTCTTTAGTTAACAATGTGTGTGTGTGTCTGTGGGGGGGGGGGGTTCTGGTAACAGTCAGTAACAGCTTCTGATAACAATAAGGTTCTTCTTTTCCTTACAGGCAAAGCCATTTCTAGTTCCATTTGAAGTTTCAATATCCTATTGCTTTCTCTCCATCAGGACTGAGTTTTTTAAACATTGTGTTAGGATGCTGCTGCCACTTTCCATACTTATAGAGTCGTATTCAGGATTGTATATTCTTGACAGTGTGTCAGGCCACTGCCCCCCTTATTTTTTACTAGGAGTATATTCTTGCAAAAGAGTATCTGATGGTGCCCACCCCCCATAATTTCCATTGTGCCTTGGACTGAGCGAAGTCCTGAGTAGTTTTGATACCAAAGCTACAGGATGTAGAAAATGATTAGATGAGAAGGAAAAAAAAATGTAAAATCCACAGATATAGTGGCAAGTAAAGGGATCTCCTGAAACAACCTCATGTTGACCACGATTTGATGCAAGAATGGTTAAGGAAAGGTGAAATTAATCCAAAAGATGAAAAGTTAATAATGACAGCCTGGAATAGTTTACTATGTACTCATTGGTTTACAAAATCCATTGAACATTTGGGAGAAACAGACAAATGTAGGTTTTGTAAAACAATACCAGAAACAGTTACAAATGTCATTGTTGGTTGCAGGACACAGACACATGGCTGAAGGTCTGTATAGTGAAAGGCACACTAACATTCTGCACTGGAGATTGTGCAAACACTACAATATGCAAGTAGCTGAGAAGCACTGGAAACATGAACACAAAGCATTATAAAGAATGATGATTTTATATCACATGGGACCACTCAATACCAACAGGTCAAAAACAGATGCAAGTAAACCAGATATAGTAGTCCATGGAAAAAAGACACAATAATCACTGATCATTGAAATTGCTGCACCTACTGATTACAGTGTCTAGTGTAGAGGGAGACGCAAAGCCATAAAATGCCAGGATTTGCAAGCAGAAACTAGAGCAATATGGAAGAAAGATAACCAGACAGTTAAAATAGTAGTAGGAGCAACAGATTTAATAGAAAAGAATTTACAATCATAGTTAAATATCCTACCAACACATAACTCAGTATGAATTACAGGAGGGGACAATTCTGGGCATGTTGTGTGTACTGAGAAGAGCACTCTGGGATAACATCAAATACTGAAACAATACTAATTTCATGAACTCTAATCATACCCTAATGTAATAATGGGGACCATTTCCATCACAGTATTAGAAACCCTAAACACTTAAAGAAATAAAAAAAACACCGGCTGATGGAATCAAAAACTTTACTATAGGAAACAGCGCACTAACAGATCATACATTTACTCTTCTGCACTGAATGCCAGACAAATTGTTGTAACCCAACACAGTGCATTTCATAATGGCATGCCTGCAAAAAAGTAAGCTAAATTAAAATGTGTTCTTCATTAAAATATTAACATTACATTTATTGATGCCGCACTGCCAATTCTATTCACAGCCAAATAATAAACACACTGAAAACAGTCAACAAAAGAAAACCAATGATCATATCCAAAAAATGGCTCATGTGATGATGTTCCTGTTTACTACAATCAGTTTTTTCCTTTACATAAGTACTCTGGAATGCAGGAACCATGTATTTATATGCATACACACCCATACAAATGTGGCTTTGTAAGGTTGTATACATTGTAGTTCGTAATTCTTTACCAGAAACCCAGAGATTTTACTAGGAACAGACTGCAAATACAAGGGGGAAAAGTCAGGGACAGTTGAGAATTATGCCTTATGCATATACACGACCATCAATTACAGCTACTGTATGACTGTACACCTCAGATGCCTGCTTGAGATTAAGTGAAATAATAAATTCATAAATAATGGCCCATACTTGTGTGTCAGCTCACTGCTCTCAAAACCATACAGTGCAACCCTCTGCAACTCCCCTCTGCCCTCTCAACTTCTCAAGAATCAGAACTAAACATCCGCAATCAGGAAAAAGTTAAAATATTTCTCTTATATACTTAGAATGTCACTAGAACAACAAGCTTTGTACTACCAGCCATTTTCTGAAGGATGCAAAGTCTGAAACTCACATGCCTGTCATTATTTAGTGATAGCAGTCCATAATAATTTGCCCAAAAAACAGGCATTTTCCAAGGGATAGACTAAAATACCCCTCAACCTCTTTTCTCAAGAATTCTGGACAGAGACATAAATAATGGGGTGTGGGGGAAAGAAAGGTGCAAAAGGGACAAATTTTATTTAAGCAGGTTACCCCACTTTACAAAGTGTTCCTTTTCAGTGGTGATGCAAAAGCACTGTCTGGTTACATGACTTGCTCAAAGTCACACAATAGGAAAATGGAGGAGGAAAGATTCATACCCTCTACTTTTGGCTAAGGGAAGCATTTTATTAACATCCCAGAGCCTTAACTATTGACAATTCCAATTCACTTAAAAAAGTTAACAGAGCAAAAGGTGTTGCATGGACATGCATTTTCTGAATTAGAACAGTAAAACTCTAATATCTGACATTACTGACTGCTCATATTTCTTGGTGACTGATTAGGAAAAAAGTAAGAGACAGGGCATAAATATGAGGCAAAATAGGAGATGTTCTGCAAATTCAGAGACAGACTAATTTAATTCAGTTAACAAGTTAACAGAACAAAATATTTTGCCATTAATTTTCTGAACAACAATTATAAAACTCATAATGAGTGGCATTATTGACTAACCATGTGATTTAGCAGAAAATTAAAAGGTTATAGAAGGTCTGGCAATTAGCACACAGTATTAAGGCTCTAAGCCTTTAATGAGCTGCTTCTTGTCATCAGAGGTGCAGGGTTTGACTCTTTCTACTTCCATTTGCCAGCTGTGTTTCACTTACTAAGTCACTAACTACACAACACTCCTATATGAGGTAAAATTAGAGGTGTTCCACTTTCTGAACCATAAAACTCTGTAATCTTCGATGATTTCAAAGGGAGAGTAAGGTAAACTATGTGATGTATGTGCAGTAACTTGGATCCCAGATCGCTATACACTCATACAGTGCAAGCCAAAAATCAGGAATGTCTGAATATATATACACAGAAACACAATTAGCATAATTACTAGACCAAAATAGCTGGTCAAGAGGAGAAGATCAACACCTGCACCACACCACATGGAACGCATAGCCCTCCAGAACACACATTATCACAGCTCCAACATAAAAACACAAACCACACACCCACCTTTACGGAGGCTCTCGATAGAAATTTACCCAAACGCACTCGACCACCAGAACACAGCACACACCACAGGACACATAGCTCACCTCCACAGTGTAACCCTCACCCTAAGCACCTAAGGCTAAACACCATGCCCAATACACTAATCATAGGTGACTCAATAGTGAGGCACACAGATGTCCCACTCACTAGGTTGAATAAGGAGAAGGTAACAGTCAGCTGTCTGTCAGGTGCCAGAATCCAACACATAACACACTCACTCAGGTCACTCTGCAAGTACAAGTATGACTCTGTCATTGTCCATGTGGGCGTGAATGACCTGAGATATACCTCCCTGGACTATATGAAAAGAGGCATGGTTGAGTTGTCTGATTATGTGGCCCAGGCAGGTATGACACTAGCGCTGAGCAATATCCTACCATCACCCACAATGATAGTGCAGTACAAAAAATAATTATTGACTTCAACAATTGGCTAAGTTTCTGGTGTCATTCTAAGGGGATCCAGTATCTGTCTGCTTGGGATGACATGACTGACAGACCTCAATGCTTTGCCATAGATGTCCTGCATCTGTCACCCCTAGGTTTCCGGGTACTGGCTATGGCTCTTGCCACCCCTATACTGCCCTTTTTAGACAGTGTTCCAAAGACCAAATTACCACTGTAACAGCTATAAATAAATGCAATGCTGCTCAATGCTAGAAGGATAAATCTAGATTCACTTGCTTGAAGCACTCCTCAAAATGGAGAACATCGACATTTGTGCTGTAACAGAGACCTGATTTAAAGCAGCAGAAAGCACCCCTGCGCTACCAGGCTATAACTCATTCCACACCTTTCATCCCCAAAACATGGACCAAAGCTCCAAAGGAGGTGGTGTCTGCGTATTCATAAAGGATATGCACACCTCCAGACTAGAAGCCCAGCATAATGCATCTGAGATACTTCAGGTATAACTAACATTGGGTAAGATGGCAGTCCAGGTCTTTGCCTGCTATGGGTCCCCAACCATGTCTCCAGACTCTCACTCCATGTTCCTAAACAACCTGGAATCTATCACGGTCCAACCCAACACTCCCTTACAAGGAGACTTCAACTACCCCTCTATCAACTGCAAAAACTACTCAAGCACCAATATACTGGCCCAATGCTTCCTGGAATTCATCAGTTCCAGTACCCTGGACCAGCTCATTCTGACCCCCACAAGAGGAAGCAACATCCTTGACCTGGTTATTGCTAACATGGGTGACCATTACTCTACACCAGTAGTCAATCCCTCCCTGGTCAGATCCAACCATAAACTAATCACCATGAAAATCCACATCTCACCCACACCCCCGCAAAGGTAACCACCTTGAAAAACTTCTCCAAAGCTGACTTTGGAGTCCTAAAAACAGAGGTAGCTAACTTCACGGCACCCATGCCAATGGAAAATAGCTGCATGACTGCCAAATCATACACCAATGCACTGTAAGAACATGTACATAAATGCATGAACTAGCCATACCCAACAAAACAAGATGCTCCCCTCCATAAAAAGGAATCCAATTTGGTGGTCTCCTGCCATTAATAAACTCTACAACAGAAGGAAGAAACTGTTGCAGAAAAAGATGAAGTTCCAAGACTGGAAAAACTCCCTTATTAGCCTCAACAAAAAGTTAAGATCCCTCATCAAATCCTCTAAACCCAGCTATGAAGGCAGAATTGCATCAGACACTAAAAACAATCATAAAGCCTTCTATAGCTATAGCAAGAAACTCCATGGCAATACCCAGATTTGCTCTGAGATACTGCACAATTGTACCTCCTATACTGAGCCAACAGATATTGCCAACATACTGGCTGGCAGATTCAGTGCCAACTTTACCCCTCTCTCCTCCCCTAAAGGACCAATCACAATACTGGAAGAATACCAAGTACCCTGCATTACTGCAGCGCAGGTTAAAGCTGCATTGTCCAAGGCCAAGAATACAGCTTCCATGGGACCCAATAATATCCGTGGCTGTGTTCTGCATGAACTACAAAGTGAACTGGCACCACATTTGTGTGGCCTGTTCAATTACAGCCTCACCTCAGGCTTTGTCCCTACTGAATGCGCACTGCTACAGCCATCCCTCTCCATAAAGGGGGAGCTAATACAGACCCTGGGAATTATTGCCCCATTAGCCTGATGAGTCTAATATGTAAAGCTATGGAGCGCATCATCATGGACCTGATTAACAAAGAAATAGGAAACCTCCAAACCCTAGACCCCACGCAATTTGGCTTTATGAAAGGGAGATTATGCCTGCTCAATCTGGTTGACTTCTTTGAGTCAGTCACCAGGGCTGTGGATGAAGGTAAGGCAGTGCATACAGCCTACCTCAATCTGGCCAAGGCCTTTGATGTCATTCCTCACTCAGGAATTATTGATAAACTCACCAAACTAGGCATCAACCCCTATATCACTAGGTGGGTTGCAAATTGGCTCACAGATAGAACACACAGTGTGAAAGTAGTGGACTCCAAGTCAGACTGCCAACCAGTCATGAGTGGAGTCCCACAGGGATCAGTCCTGGGTCCTCTCCTGTTCGGCATCTACTTCTCAGAAGTCCAGGCCAACACAAAGGGACTCTGGCTGACCAAGTTCACAGACGACTGCAAACTGGGAGCCATTATTAATTCCCCAAGTGATGCAGACATCCTACAGAAAGGCCTCACTGAGACAAATGACTGGTGTCTAAACCATGGCCTTAGGCTTAATGCCAAAAAATGCGTTGTCATCCCCTTTGGTAAAAACTCAGTTTCCACTAATTACCACATTGATGGGAGCCCACTGAACACTGAAGGCGTTATAAGAGATCTGGGGACGCAGGTTGACAGCAACCTCTCCTTCGACCACCACATTTCCATTGTGGTCAGAAAGTCTTTCTATGTAGCACATCTCATTACCAAGGATTTTGCATTCAGGAAGAAAGACGTCATTATCTCTCTCTACTCTTTCCTGATTAGACCAGTCATCAAGCACAATGCCCCATTTGGCATGTACCTCACTAGACACCTGCAACAATTGAAAAGGCCACAGAAGTACCTCATGAAGATGATCCTAGGTGCTAAACACGTCTTACATGGACAGACTCAAAAGATTCCAGCTATTCTGTCTCATATCACCTACTTAGAGGAGATCTCTGCTTGACTTACAAAGCCATGTCTGACCCAGCTCTGTTAGAAATGCTACATCTAAAGAAATCCCAAACCCTTCGCACCACACACTCCAGAGACCTCAACCTCATTGCCACAATCGATAGAACATGCTGGAGGGACAGGTTCCTCACCCAGAGACTGCCCATGCTCTGAAATAGACTTCCTATACATGTCAAGCAGAGCACCTTGCTGTCCCTCTTCAAGAGAAATCTTGATGAGTGGATGGGTAATAGAAAGTTCACCCCAGGGATCACTCCAGTGGCTCTACTTGATAAAGCCACTGGGAACTAACATCGGGCAGCACAATGCCAGGGCACTTCTATGACCTAGGCTTGTAAAGGCTCCAGGGCCATTAGCCTATTACACACCTATGAACTACAATTAGTTAGTAGAACCACAAATGTGAGTACCACCAAAAAGCCAAAACTACTCAGTTTTGACTGTGAGATACTCAAGGAAGTCTCTCTCTCTCTCTCTCTCT
Source organism: Protopterus annectens (assembly GCF_019279795.1). NCBI lineage: Eukaryota > Metazoa > Chordata > Ceratodontiformes > Protopteridae > Protopterus > Protopterus annectens. Next base: position 384,118,368 of record NC_056742.1, read on the forward strand.
CTCTCTCTCTCATTGGCTCTATATTCAAGCCAATAATAGAGAATGATATCATAATACAAACAGAAAATGACTGACTTCAGTAATTGGCTTAGTTACTGGTGTCATTCCATCGGGATCCGGTATTTGTCAGCTGGGGGTGACATGATCCAGAGACCATGCTTTGCCAGAGATGGTCTGTGCCTGTCGCTGCTAAGCTTTCAAATACTGACCAAGGCATTAACCACCCCATAGTGCCTTTTTAGGCAGTGCAAACCAACAGACCTACCAATGTAACAAATGCCCAGCTTAACTACTGCTTAATGCTAGGAGTCTTAACAAGAAAATGCACTCCCTGGAAGCTCTTCTCACCCTGGAGAATGCAGAAGTCTGTGTAGTTACAGAGACATGGTTCAATGCTACAGAAAGCATCCTGGCAGTGCAAGGCTGCAATGCCTATCACACATTCAGACCACCCTGTGAAAAGAAGAAAATGATAGGAGGAGGGGTTTCCATTTACATAAAAACAGTCACACCACTATATTGGTCAAGCAGGATGACTCACTTGAGCTACTCCGTGTACAGCTGACCACAGACAAAATCCCCCACCACAACATCACTAGCTACAGGTCACCAACCATGAGCCATGAAAACCACTCCACATAACTGAAGTTACTAGAACTACTTAACATTCAGTCCAGCACACTACTCATGGGTGATTTTAACTACCCCTCCTTAAACTGGGAAACATATACACCCACTAACATGCAGGCTCAGAGATTTCTGGACTTCATCAATGCAAATGCTCTGGAACAGCTGGTCTTCACCCCCATTAGGGGCTCAAATGTCCTTGACATAGTACTCACAAACATAGGGTAGGGTTGCACCTCCCCCTAGTGTAATGTTCTCATTGGTAAGATCAGAGCATAAAGGTGTCTCCTTTGAAATAAATGTAATGGTAGAGCCCCCATCAAACCGTAAAATCTTAAAGAATTTTTCCAAAGTTAATTACCTTCTATTAAATGGTAGCATAAACAATCTTAAAGCTTCCCCTAACCCCAAAAATATGAAATCCTATGCAGAAGTATACACAAATGCCCTCTACAACCACTTAAACAACTACATAGAAACAGCAGTACCTGACCAAACTACACTGAGGACTAGCAGGAAAAGCAAGTCACTCCAGTTGATCCCTGGCATAAATGGATTATATAACAGAGGGATGAAATTCCAGCTAGAAGAAAGGGGGAGGGTGCACAACAGAGAAAAAAATCTCTCATTAAGCTCAACAAGCAAATCAAGCAGCTAGCCAAGTCCTCAAAAGCTAAATACAAGACTAAAATAGCCTCCCAAGCAGTGGATAAACACAAGGCATCTTTTAGTTATGTCCAAAATCTTAAGGGAAACACTCAATGATGTGCTGAGTTGGCTGTAGATGGCACTACCTATACTCAGCCAGAAGAAACAGCAAACCTGCTGGCTGATCAATTCAGCTCATATTTCACCCCCCTCATCACCTCCGGTCACTCCCTATGACATACTCCCTACCATTCCTATGCCTGTTAGCACAAAAGAACAGGTCATCACTGCAACTCTTTAAAACTAAAAACATGGCATCAATGGGTCTTGCTGGAATCCCAGGGTGCCTGTTACATAGCTTGAAACATGACCTAGTGGGGCCTTTCAGATCTCTGTTTAACCACCGTCTCCAAACAGGCTTTGTCCCAGTAGAGTGCAGGACAGCAACAGTCATCCCTCTAAACAAAGGGGAACCATCAATGGACCCAGGAAATTACTGACCTATAAGTCTGAGTAGCCTCATATGCAAGGGTATGAAAAGGATAATCTTGGACCTGATTAACAGTGACATAGGAAATTTCCAGACTCTAGACCCAATCCAGTTCAGCTTTGTCAAGGGCAGGTCCTGCCTGATCAATCTATTGGACTTCTTTGAGAAGGTCACCAAGGCCTGCTTTGAGGGTAAGACAGTGCATATGCCTACCTTGACCTGGCCAAGGCATTTAACACAATATCTCACTGGGGTATTATAGACAAACTCACAAAATTGTGCATAACCTCTATGTCACTAGATGAATAGCCAAATGGCTCACTGATAGGACACATGCTATTAGAGTTGTGAAATCCACATCCAGCAAGAGGACAGTCACCAGAGGAGTACCACAGGTTTCAGTGCTTGGTCCCCTCCTGTTTAGGATGTACTTCTCAGATGCCAAGGTAAATGTAGATGGCCCTTAGCCAAGCAAGTTTGTTGATGACTGAAAGTCGGGGCAATCATTGACTCCCTAAATGATGTTGATATCCTAAGGAAAGGATTGATGCAGGCTAATGACTGGTGTCAGGGCCATGGCCTCAAACTAAATACAAAGAAATGCATAACAATACCCTTTGGGAAATCAAATGCCCTGCAAATAACAATATTGATAGCATCACCTCCAAGAGTGGATCCAATGGTGAGAGGTCTGGGTATTCAAGTAGTATTCTGAACTTTGACCACCATGTGTCCAAGGTGGTGAGTAAATCTTTCTATGTGGCTCATCTTAAAAGTAAGGGCATGGCATCCAGATCTAAGGATCTCATAGTACCTCTGTACCCAGTCCTCATCAGACCAATAATTGAGTACCAACCACCCTTTAGCATGTATCTCGCAAGGCACCTGCAACAGTTGGAGTGTCCTCAGAGGTTTGTCACCAAAAAATACAGGGTATAACCAACATGTCATATGCAGACCAATTAAAAACCCTATCAAGGGTGTAACCAACATGTTATATGCAGACTAATTAAAAACCCTATCAAGGGTATAACCAACATGTCATATGCAGACCAATTAAAAACCCTATCAAGGGTATAACCAACATGTCACATGCAGACCAATTAAAAACCCTATCAAGGGTATAACCAACATGTCACATGCAGACCAATTAAAAACCCTATCAAGGGTATAACCAACATGTCACATGCAGACCAATTAAAAACCCTATCAAGGGTATAACCAACATGTCACAGGCAGACCAATTAAAAACCCTAGCGAGGATATAACCATGTCACAGGCAGACCAATTAAAAACCCTATCACTATATTCAGTTTCCTACCAATTACTGAACAGTGATCTATGCCTGACCTACAAGACAGTGTCTGACCCAGCCCTCATGAAAATGTTGCATATTGACTAAACTAACTGCACTAGGGTTACCAACTCCAAGGATCTAAACCTAATCTCTGGCATGAATATATCATGCTGAAGTGATACATGTGTCCCAGAGATTGCCCCTTCTCTGGAATAGGTTTCCATTTCACGTGAAGCAGAGCCCTTCCCTGACCATCGTCAAGCACAATCTGGACCAATGGATGGGAAATCACAAATTCATTACTGGGTGGCACCCATGTCCATTATGGACAGAAGCAGTCTGAAAAAATTGGCAAAATCCTGTTTGCTGACCCTTGTTATTGTTCAATCCAAACACTTCAAAAATCAGAAGTCACCAGGTGAGATAGAAGGAAGATTTCTTTATTCCATATCACAATGCACGTTCTGGTACCTCGGCAATTCGCCTTCATGGAACAATTATCATCAGGCTGTGTCTTCCTTTTAAATGCTTCTCAATTAATCAATTAAATCATTAAACTCTTAACATTATTATATCATTCCTAAAATAACATTAAATACAAATATCAAATGTGCAACTATCATTCCGAATATTAAATACATACATTTTTTTCATATAAGTGATTGCTTATTACTACTGAAGACATAAATTTGAACATAATAATACTACAAGTAGCAAAAAATACTGAATACATTAAGTATATCATATACATTATCTATTTTTAAATGAACATTCGAATCTTTTTACAACATTAAATAAATATTCAAAATTTCATAATACAAGCCCACTCTCCAAATTCATTCCCCTACGGTGTAAAGTGTGGTATCCCAAAATCATTTTGTGTTCTAATCTACAAAGTGCACTCTTGAAATTGTCTAAATATATATGGGGTCTAGCCAACATACTAAATATAAAGCCCTCCACCTTCCCATTATGTACATTAATAAAATGAGTTTAATGATTTAATTGATTAATTGAGAAGCATTTAAAAGGAAGACAGCCTGATGATAATTGTTCCATGAAGGCGAATTGCCGAGGTACCAGAACGTGCGTTGTGATATGGAATAAAGAAATCTTCCCTCTATCTCACCTGGTGACTTCTGATTTTTGTTTGGATTGTGCTTTTTTTGTGGCTGTACGTGTTTTTTCCTTGTTATTGTTCCCCTAGGGATACAAAATTGGGTAAAACTGGTTAAGCTTGTAAGGGCTTTAGAGCCGTCAGCCTAGTAATTTCCTGTGAACCTATAAGAAGAAATCGGAGCTTCTTTCTATCAAAACAGCAACAAGTAATCAGGGTTAAGAGATGTAAGTAGGACAGTTTCTTTTCATTTTTTTTTTCATTTAATGTTTTCAGGGTCGTCAGCCAGTAGCACTCCCTATGCAGCAGTCTAGGTTACCTTGTGCTGGAGCCATTCCTGATTGCAAGCATTTTTATCTAAACTGCACAGGATAGTGTTGGAGCAATCTGCTACCTGTCAATAGAAAGTATTTCAAACATCAGTATGTTCTGTATAGTCTTAAAAACTCTGTACAACACTCAATGCAGAAATAGCTTTGTAAGTCGATGCCATATTCAAATTAACATTTGTCTTCAAATTTCTTTTTAGAGGAATTCTGATCTTTTATTTCTGTTATAATGGACAAGGAATGAGGCATATTACCCTGAATGAGGGCAAACTAGTTAGACAACAGAGTCAATACTTTATTAAATGGATAGATGGGCTGATCGCAGGACCATTTTCAGTAACATCCTGGGTGCTACTTTGTAGTACAGTCCATTTACTACCGCACAGTTTTAGACAAAAATTTGTGTAAAAACAAATATAGCATACGGCTGAGAGAGAAAAACAATTATGAATACAGTCATTTTAGGTTTACAGTGGCAGAGAAGTATAGCTGTTTATATGTGCTATTGTTATATAGCTTAATACTTACTGATTTAATATTATGATTCGTGCTTGCTGTTAATGCCTTAAAATACTGGACAGGCTTAGGCAGAGCATTTACCAAGTATATTTTCAAACTGGGAAAGCAAAACATTCAGAAGAAAGTGCTCCCGATAATACAGAGTATTAGAGAGATAAATAAACGACAGTGAGAGCTGAATGAAAGCGAGTGCGAAGAGGAAGATGGGGGGGGGGGTAGAAACCTAAACAGAGTTCAACACTGCCACCTTGTGGAATGCTAGAAGAAGTGCATGTCAGAAAGAATTTTGTCATTTTGCTACTATAAACTTGCAAGATATGTGCAATCACCAGCACAAAAAGACCTGAAACAGACTTTCATTTTATGAAGTGCTTTTACTGAGACAGGCAGCACAGTCTTGTGTTTTGCTTTGTTAATGACAGTACTATATTTTCTAAGATCTTTGTTGAGTTACTGAAGATGCCACAGTCAGATTGTATTTGAAATAACATCCTCTGGGAATCAAGTCTGTTGGACCTGATAAACAAACAAGCAGCTAAACAAACAAATGTACTCTCCTTTTAGTTAAGTTCTGCTTGCACAATATCCCTGGTATTGAGCAAATCATAACCGTTTTGAAGATACCACCTTTTCCTACTGTATCATTAACCTGTGGATATCCCTACTACCAAAAATTAGAAATTGTTCTCATCTTCCTACATTTAGGCATTAGCTAAACAGTTCTTATCCATAAAAGGCAATTGCACTCAAGGCCTCACTTAGCCACCTAGAAGCATTTCTGTTTCAGCACTGTGGCTCATCTCACTTTTGAACAGTTCCGCTTCACAGCTCCAGAGTCTGGTGTTCAAGCTTGATCTCAGTTCATTGCCTGTGATGAAACTGCACTTTTTCCCTGTGGGTTCTCTCTGTGTACTCCAGTTTCCTTCTACCTCCCAAAAACATGACAATTAATTGACAACTTCAATATTTGTAAAGATATTGCATTTACCCTTTGAGGCTTGGGTCATGGCTGATCTTTATGGCTGTGATGACCACTACACTTGCCTAGTTAATGAATGAAAACATTTTTAAAAAGTAAAATTACGATTAAATAATTAATTTCTTGCCTGCCTAACATGTTTGTTCAATAAATTTAATTGCTGATTACTCCAGCTTAGTGTAATTTCCTCTAGTGGCCTCCTGATTCCACAAAAGCTGCATTTGTGGCTTAACTTAATTCTCTCACATTTCTGTTACTTCCTAAAATCTGCAATTTCCATTTCCTGTTCTCCTTCCACTGCTTTACACATAAATAAAATAGTGTAGCTGCCAACCCCATAAGCAATCAGAAATTTCTATAAACTCTATCAAAGTTTATCATAAAATGTTAAGAAAATGTATAACTTAAAATATTAACGTTGTTTAAAGCTATTTGTTAAGCTTACTATTGAAAATTATTCCCTGTTCAACAGCAGTACCAACATTTCATAGCATCATTAAAAGGCCTTTATATGTTTGAAAGAAATCTACACATTTGCAAAAAATATAATAGTTTTATCCTGCTCTGTCATGATATAGTCAATTACTTAAGTAACTAATGTAGGGCTCTTAAACCAATTATTTCTTATTTAAGGGTTTCAAGTAAAAGTCTTTCAGTTCTTTTATAAGTAATTATCCTCTGGAAAATATATTTCATAGCAAATCAAATATTTTATAAGCTGTCGTGTGTGTGTGTGTGTGTGTGTGTGTGTGTGTGTGTGTGTGTGTGTGTGTTTGTAGTTTTTCCTTCTTTTTCACATAAAAGTTACATACAAGTATATAAGCTATAAAGTCTGTGCACCAAATTTTATTGTTATGTTTGTATCTAACAAATCAAGACGTTTTGTAGCCCTGAAGTTCTCCCCAGGCTTTTAAGTCCTCATGTTGTTTTTCCACTAATCAGGTGAAGTCTTTCAACTATCTGAGCTTTCTACCTGATGAGGCAGTGCTGTCCTCTGAATGGATCTCCTCTGCCATGATGAAGAGTCATTCGAAGCTGGGACTACTGCACCATCTCAGAGGTTTCCTTATATCCACTTTAAATCTACATTAACCAGAGCAGTTCTTCCCCTGCTCTTGTGTGGCAGATGGATACTGCTTCATGTCAAACAGATATTGATAAACTGACTGCTGTATATACCAGGATTGCAAGATTTCATCCTGAGAGCAGGCTATAAAAAGATACCCATCAATGTGCCATTTGTAAGAGCTTGACTGGTGGCCCTAAATAATAGCATGACCTGTACCCAGCTGCCCCATGCCCATATCCTTCTCCAGCCAGATAACTACTTTCTTTATCTGACCTTCTGCACCCCCCCTGCCTCCCCCCCAAGTCTTACATATTTCCAGCACTTTTTTCTTCATATCTCCCATTACCTGCAAAGCTAGGGACTATATCTTCTCAAATGCCATTCTCACCTTGAGGAATTCCTCACGTAGACAAATTTAAGAACTAAATTCCACCCATACTTTCAAAGCATCTTCAAAAGCTCAGTTCAAAAGCACACATGCAAACTACCAACCGGTGTTGTACCTAACAATGAGGCCCAGCTAAATAATCAAAGCCCTCTGTAAGCATCCTAAGATAGTGTACAATGTTCTACATTCTTATTATCTGTATAGTTTCTTGTCTGTGTCCTAATGTTACTGAAAACTGTTCTACTATATACATACATTCATAACAAATATTTCAAGCATGGGCATTAATGCCCTTCTACCCTGCCAATATACCAAAACACTTGTTCCCATAATAAGTGTCCAAACTATTCTTAAAAATATCTAAACTAGTACTTGCTTTAATGTAATTTGGTAGTCTGTTCCATGTATCAGCTGCTGTCTCATTCCTGTAGAATCTTCTACATAGGTTGTCTGATTCTCAATTACTACTTTTTGATAACCGCACACATTCCCAGTGGTAGTTGACTCAAAATGCCTTATATACCTGAATAAGATCTCCTCTTAGATATCTGTAAAAGGCACTGTACAAGTTCAGATATTTTAGTCTTTCATAATAACTTAAATTTTCAGATGCATGGATACCCTTCATATATTTCTGCTGTACTCTTTCAAGTTTATTCATGTTTGTTTTCTTATAAGGTTTCCATATTGTTATTCCATATTCAAGTCTGGATCTAATGTAACTAACAAACAATGACTTCATTGCGATGATGTGAGGTATTGCCATCTGTGCCAAAAAAAGGGGACAGTGCATGTGTAATGTGTGCCGGCATGGCTGGGTGGAGTTTTGTGGAGAATTTTGTCATTTGACTGTCACACTGATTTGTACAGATGCTTCTATTAAAATGCATCAACAGTGTTATTATAACTGATTAAATGTATATATTTAAACAGATAATTCTGGAAGAGAAGAATGGAAGTTTATGAAATTGTTCTATAACTTTCAGATACTGCAAAAGATCTTAGCAAAGCTCTGAGTGTGTATTGTACCAGAGTCAGGTGATCAAATGTGATGTCATTCTATAACTAGCACTGACAGTTTGGAACTCTCACAGCTATTTGTTTTCTTTTCTTTTCTTTTTTTTAGAAACTGATATAAAGATCTATGTCAGTTATCACAGTTACTTCAGTTCAGTTTAGTTTTGAAGTTTATCGCCTTGCCTTGTGGAAACATCTCGGCATCCTTTCTTGATTTGCTGTATTAAGTAAGCTAGCTAGGGAACAGTTATTCTTTAGACAGTCAGGAAATACAGTGAGATTAGTTAAGTATTGTTTTTCTGCATCTGTGTGAATCTGTCCAACTGTGTTATCTTTATTTATCCTGTGATTGAAACCATGGTGTTTATTGTACTTAGTATTCTCATGTTTTCTATTTAAATTATTTTTTATTAAATATTTTTATACCTTTCATTGTGGCTGGTCTTTTAGAGAATACTTTTTACGTCTTAAAGGTACTTGTGCTTATTTTAGTGATGTCTTGACCACTCCAAAAAGCCTTGCTGCTTTGGTTGCACTCTACCATTTATATTAGTATTGATTATAACTGGATACCTTGTAAGCTCTTTAGAGTGGCTAACTGGTGGCACTGTGGTTACCTCATAGTCTGGGCAGAAGGGACACAGCTAATAAATCTGAGCCAGCCTTTCCCAGGAATGTGTGTGTGTGTGTGTGTGTGTGTGTGTGTGTGTGTGTGCGCGTGTGTGTAAATCAAATTGTCAGCTACTTGGAAATGGGACACAGTGCTCCATGGTGAGTCTCGTTTTGGATCTGGAGAAACAGAGCCCAGTCCCAGTTCTGTAGTGTTTTCCCTGTGTGCTTTGGGGGGAAATTGTGCTTGATAAAGAACTGCATTTGAAAATAGTGTAAATCCATTCCTGATTTATTGACCGTCTCTCACCAGTGTCAGTGGTGAGGATTGAGGCTCCTTAATTACTGGCTCGGAGTAGAGAGGCTGTCACATATTGGTGTCAGAGCAGAGGGATATTAATTGAACTTCAGTAGCCTGTAGGCAGTTGTCACTGAAGGTGTGTGTACTCTCGGCAGCCATAAGGTAAACATTCATTTTCACAACAGTTTTATTCATTCTTGTTAGTTTAATTTAGTCAGGGAAAGCAGGCAAAGATGTCAGCAGAGGATTATGGTAAGGTGACAGAGAGTCACTTGGCCAAGGTATACGAAGTCAAAGGACTGGTGAATGCTAACCGGATTAAACAGGAAATTATTTCAGCTTTAATCACAGCTGCAGTGCAGACCAGTGGCTAGGAAGAGAACCAGTCTGGTGTTGAGGATGTGTAGTCTTCAGAAACAGTACAGTTCACGTTTTCCTAAGAGTTCTTAAAAATCCATCTGATGTTAAAGAGACTTGAGCTAGAGGCCAAACTTTTGGAGAATGAAGAAAAAGGGAGACTGTGATGTTTGGAGGCTGAAGAAAAGGAGTAGCAGCGTTGGCATGAACTGGAGGCCAAACGTTTGGAGACCAAAGAGAGACTGCAGCATTAGGAGATCGAAGAAATGAGAGACTGCAGCGATTGGTGGCTGAAGAGAAAGAAACAGCAACAACATGAGAGGGAGCTGTTGACTTTTCATCAGGGTCATGGAGGTAATGGGGAAGGAAATAACCAGACCCCAGAAGCAATAAATGTCAGTAAATGTATTTTATAATTTGCAGAGGGGAATGACTTTGATAGTTTTATTCATATATTTGAAAGAGTATGTAAACAGTATAATGTTGACCAAGAGCTCTGGGTACAGATCCTAACCCCTTACTCCATGGTAAAACTGTAACTGCTGTTTCTAAATTGTCTGATATAGCAAACTAGGATAGGGTAAAACAATGTTTATTGAATTGTTATAAATTAACACCTGAAGCTTACAGAAAAATGTTTCATTAGCATAGACACAAAGCAGATGAAAGTGTATGTGATTATGCTGCTGAGTTAAGCACTTATTTTCATAGGTTGGTAAGTGGTTGCCAGGTCACCACTTTTGAAAGACTGGCAGACCTTTTGGTGAGGGAACAAGCCTTTAGTACTTTGCCTGAGGACATGAGAATCTGGTTGACAGACTGGGAGTGTAACTCTGCAGAAGAGCTGGGGAGAAAAGAGGATCTCTGCTTAGCAAGCAGGGCAACACTGCACAAGAAGGGGACACCCAGTGCTGCACATGGATATAAGGGAACCCATGGTGGGCAGCCTAAATCACCCCAACCGAGTCTACAAGTAATAGGGGAAGCCACTAGTTAAGGTGCACAGCCAGGATTAGGGATTAGATGTTTTAAATGCAACCAGAGGGACCATGTAGCATACAAATGTCCACTGAAGCAAAGGGGGGGGGGGACAAATGGAGAGGGAGCCAGCAAGTGGGAATAACAGCATGCCTGTAGTAAGTTTCTGGAAACAACAGGGGTACCCAACTATCATCGGAGTTTGTATCCTATCTTAATAGATGGAAGACAGGCCACTAGTAAGAGAGACACAGCCACTGACATAACCATTGTGAAGCCTGCAGTGGTTAAAGAGGAGCAGTACTTGCTTGGGAAGTTCACTCCAGTCAGAGCTTTAGGAGGAATCCCATCCCAAATACCTTTGGCCAAAGTTCACCTTGACTGGAAGGATGGCAACGGAAGCAAGCAGGTATCTGTGTTTGAGGATATTCCTGCAGATGTCTTGACAGGGAATGATTTTGAGAATGCAGTACCTTGTGTGCATGCAGTTACATGCAGTTGGGCTTGGAGACAGAAATGTAGGTCTGTTAGCCTGGGGGAGACCCAGACAGACCCCACACCTGAAGCTAGGACTGGTGATATGGCTATTTCAGAAAGGGAGCTACCTTGTAGCAGTGAGCCTGAAAGTGAGCCACAGCTGCTGGTTGGTACTGATCTTCCCATGGTCAGGGTTACTGCAAGGACAGAGGTGAGTGGTACTACCCAGACTGACAGTGAGGCACCTCTGTCAGAAGATACTAGGCTTCCTGTGGAAGAGGAGCTGGGAGTGGACACAAGTAGAGTTTGAGACAGGGTCAGCTTTTGGACACTACCTTACAAAGCTTGAGGGAGGCGTCTAAGAAGACACCTGATGCTCAAAGAAAAGGGGAGTCTGTATACTGTAACAAAGGGTTACTGTATAGCATGGACCCCTGAGGGAGGGCTGGAAGGTGGGGTAATACAGCAGCTGGTAGTGCCCAGAGTCTACCTTCAGGCACTTCTAGCTATAGCCCACGAAATTCCTTTTGCAGGTCATATGGGCAAAAAGCATGCCAAGAGATGCATTATGCAGAACTTCCTTTGGCCTAGGATTGCAAGGGATGTAACAGGGTACTGCAGGACCTGTGAGCAGTGCCAAAAGGTAGGTAAAGCAGGGGACAAGGTCAAAGCTCCATTGATGCCTTTACCTGTGTTTGAGAAACCATTTCAGAGGGTAGCGATGGATATTATGGGGCCTCTAATTACACCAAGTTCCACAGGGAAGAAATATATCCTGGTGGTAGTAGATTATACTACTAGATACCCTGAGGTGGTGGCTCCGTCTCCCATTAAGGCAGAAAAGGTGTCAAATGCTTTGTTAGAGATTTTCAGCAGGGTAGGTTTCCCAAGAGAAATACTGACTGACAGATTTTATGTCAAATCTGCTGGCTTATCTGTGGAAGTGTCGTGGGGTGAAGCACCTAAAGACCACCCCCTACCACTCCAAGACTAATGGTCATGTGGAGAGGTTAAACTCTACACTAAAGACCATGTTACAGGCATTTGAAGACCAGTTTAGCAGTGAGTGGGCCAAATATTTGTCCCATCTACTGTTTGCATACAGAGAGGTGCCCCAGGAATCCAAAGGTTGTTCACCCTTTGAGTTGCTATGTGGGCATAGAGTGAGGGGGCCTTTAGTTTTGATTCAGGATGAGTGTGAATCCCACAGGGAGTCTGTTGTGGCATATGTACTAAACCTCAGGCTAAGGTTTAGGGAGTTCATGGGCTTGGCCCAGGAGAACCTGGCAGGAGCCCAACAGTAGAAAAAGGTCTGGTGTGACAGAATGCTTGAGCCCAAGAGTATGCTGAGGGACAGCACATTATCGTGCACATTCCTGTCCAACACAATAAGCTGCAAGCAGCTTGGGTGGGCCTTTCAAAGTGGTAAGGAAGGGCAGTATTGTTAATTGCATGGTAAATCTGCTAGGCAGGGGCACAAACTGCACTATGTTAACATAATGGAGCCTCAGCATGTCAGGGAGGTCCTGAGCAGTCTGCAAAAGGCAGGGTTGACCATTAAGCCCAGTAAGTGTCAGGCAGGTAGGGCAGAGCCCTCTTACCTGGAACATAGAGTGGGGAATGGGGAGTTGTAAAATTAAACCAGAACCTGCCAAAGTGTAAGCTATTCAGGCGTGGTCTCCCCCTGTTACCAAAAAGCAGGTGTGGGCATTCCTGGGGACATTGGGGCACTATAGAAAGTATGGTACAACACCTGCTCCCCTCACAGATTTGACAAGAAAAAAACAGGCCAGAGACGGTAGTGTGGACCCCAGCCTGCAAGCAGTCATTCCAAAAGCTTAAAGGGGCTTTGGGAGGACCCCCTGTATTAGCCAGTCCAGATTACAGCAAATAATTTGTTGCTGTACTCAGCCAGATTTCCTCAGAGGGAGAAGAGCACCCAGTTGTATATCTCAGCTGTAGACTCTAAGTCAGAGAGGAATGTTTTGCAGCTGTAGAAAAATAATGTCTGGCCATAGTATGAGCACTGCAGAAACTTCAGCCGTATCTGTATGGTAGGAAATCCACTTTGGTTACAGACCACAGTCCTTTAACATGGCTACATAGAGTCAGCCAGAAAAATGCCAAGTTATTAAGGTGGAGCCTAGGGTTGCAGGCATATGACATGACAGTACAGCACCGTAGTTGGGTCAGTAATGCCAGTGCAGATGGACTCTCAAGACAGGGTATAGGTTAAAATGTTTCCAGATAGGCCCATTCTTCTCAAGCAATGTTCTTCCAGGGTCACTTGAAAAACTAGCTTGAGTCTTCAAAGGGGAGAGAGATGTGATGATGTGAGGTGTTGCCATCTGTGCCAGGTAGAATAGGGCAGTGCATGTGTAACATGTGCTGACATGGCTGGCTAGAGTTTTGTGGATAATTTTGTGACGTTCAGCTGTTACACTGATTTGTACAGACGCTTCTGTTAAAAATGTATCAACAGTGTTATTATAACTGATTAAATGTATATGTTTAAACAGAGAATTCTGGAAGAGAAGAGTAGAAGGTTTTGAAATTGTTCTGTAACTTTCAGATACTGCAACAGATCTTAGCAAGGTGTGCATTGTACCAAAGTCAGGTGATCAAATGTGATGTCATTCTGTAACCAGTACTGGGAAGATGTAACTCTCACAGCAGTTTGCTTTGTTTTCTTTGGAACCTGATATAAAGATCTATATCAGTTATCACAGTTGAGTTAAGTTTAGTTTTGAAGCTCAGCACCTTGCCTTGTGGAAGTAAGCATCTCAGCATCCTACCTTGTCTGGCTGTATTAAGTTAGATAGGGAGCACTTATTCTTTAGATACTCAGGAAATGCAGTGAGATTAGTTAAGTATTATTTTTCTGTATCCATGTGAATCTCTCCATCTGTGTCACTTTTATTTCTCATGTGATTAAAACTCTGATGTTTATTGTACTTAGATATTTAGTATTCTCATGTTTTCTATGTTATTAATTATTATTAAATATGTTTATACCTTTCATTATGGCTGGTCTTTTAGAGAATACTTTTTACTTCTTGAGTGTACTTGTGCTTATTTTAGTGATGCCTTGGCCATTCCTAAAAGCCTTGCTGCTTTGTTTACACTCTACCATTTATATTAGTATTGATTTTACTCAGTATAATTAGATATCTGAGCCTTAGAGTGGCTGACTGGTGGCAGAATGGTTACCTTATAGTCTGGACAGAAGAGGCACAGCTAGTAAATATGTCCCAGCCTTTTCCAGGTGTGTGTGTGTGTGTGTGTGTGTGTGTGTGTGTGTGTGTGTGTGTGTGTGTGTGTAAATCGAATACCCAGGTGTGAGTGTGTCAGCTACTTGAAAATGGGACACAGGTCTCCAAAGTGAGTCTTGTTTGGAATATGGAGAAACAGAGAGTCATGTCTCAGGCCTGAAGTGTGTCCCCTGCATGCTCGTGATGGAAATTATGCTTAATGCAGAGAGCTGCATTTGAAAATACTGTGAAACTCCATTCCTGTTTTTAGCGACCATCTCTCATCTGTGTCAGTGGTGAGGATTGAGGCGTGGGGTAGAGAGGCCATCTCATTCATCATTTCTGATTTCCTAGACTTTATAAATCTTTTTATGCAACCTATAGTAATATAACTATCATTAACCAGTTGGTTGATATGATTAGAAAAACTCATAGCTGGATCTACCCAAATACCCAGGTCGTTAAATGAGTCTACAGTTTCAACCACTGTGTGCTGCACTAAATATTCATCGTTCAGTTTAAGTGTCCCAAATCTTATATGCTTAGTTTTTGATGTATTTATCAGCATATTATTTTCCTGTGCCCAAATGGTCAATTTAGTCAAGTTTTTTGCAGAGATGCCTGATCTGTAACACATGTAATCAGCTTACCCAGTTTCAGATCATCTGCATATAGATTGTAGAACACCTCAGATGAAAACGTTAGGTCTGAAAAATACAATGTACACAAGTAAGGGCCTAGAACAGAGCCCTGTGGGATAACCTGACTGTAACAAAGAATTTCACCTGTCCAATTGCTGTGTGATACTTGCCATGTCCTATCTGTAAGCCATGCAGCTATTCATCTTATCAAGAGTACATCAATACCTAGGTGTTCTAATTTATTGATCAGTGTTTTGTGCATGCCCTGTTCAATGCTGAAGTTAATTCTACATATGTTACATCACAGCACAATTTTTCATTCATAGCTGTTGTTGTATTGTTATAGAATATTATGTTACAGGTGATAATAGATCTATTTTCAACATATACATACTGATCATATCTCTCAGCTGTACAGATTTTTGCAGAATGTCCAGATTTTTGGCACATATTTTTGTTCTGTTTTTCATAAAATTGTGATTTTTCTGGCAAATTATTGGTGAATAATTAAAGATTGAAGTCAGAAAATAATGAAAGACATTTGAGTTTCAAACGTCATACCCTTCAGAAAATTCATGCTAATGCAAATCTTGTTATTTTACCAACTTTCTACGTTTGTAAGAGAAATATTTAAAGATTGTCCCTAATTTTGGACCTTTGTCTTCCTATTATTTATAGTTTTGTACAGATTTTATACTTTAAGAGGATGAGAGGTATGAGACTGATACAAGGTTTCAAGTCCTAACCTTTCCATTTCTGACAATAACTTATCCAATATTACATTCTCTATTATTTATTCCACAACATAAAGGTAGACTTAAGGGTCTGTAAGACCCTGGCTTTGTCATACTCCCCTTTCTCTTAAAGACAGGGTTAATAAGTGCATGTCTCCAATCTTGAGGAATCTCCCCATCTGTATATGACCTTGAAAATAATCAGTATAATAGTACTGTAAGTTCTTGTTGAAGTGTTCTTAGGTTATTGTTACTAATTCCGTCTCCTCCCTGTGCTTTGTTTGGATCCAGTTTGTGCAGTTCTGTTTCAATATAATCTGTTTTACTAAGATTTTCTAAACATATCTATAATCTGTTGTCTGAGAATAAATTTTAGAATCTGCACAGTTTATCAATTTTTGTGTCTTTACTCCTTCCACATCTTATGTATCTATAAAAAGGTTTCCTATTATGCTCAATATCGTTATATACATTTTCTTCACATTTTTTTGATCTTGCCCCACATTATGCTTAATTTGTTTGAACAGCTTGTTTATTTCAGTTTTTAAAGTTATAGTTATTCTATTCCATTTCTTGTATTTTTGCCTCTCACCTTAATCAAGTATCTTGTTCTTATGGAAATATACCCACTGACGTTGTATGCCTAGATCCTGATGTTAAACATTTTTTTATTTTCTGCACTCAAACAATTTCTCTTTCAAAACTTTCCACATTCCTTCTGCAGTGTTTCCACTGAACACATCACCCCAGTTAGGTTTACATAGTGACTGTTTTGCTTCCATATAATCTGTAATTAATCTTCTGTACATTGGTTTAAATTTCAGTTTGGCAGAATTATCTAGCAACAAATTATCCTTTATTACCCCACAATCACTGCACACCAACGGTGGTAAAACTTGACTTGAAGTAATAGTAATGTCTTTTAGGAACACAAACAATGTTAAGTGTGTTCAATTCTCTGGTAGGCTTTTTAACAATCTAAAGCAATTGTTGTTCCTGAACATATGCTGTGAATAACTTCCTAACTAATGTTGTTGAATCAATATTATTCCAGTCTGTTTCTGGTAAATTTAAGTCCTCGGCTAATATTATCCTTTCTTCCTATGAACATCAAACACTGATCGGACCACTGCCAAATGAGAACCACAGTTGCAGGTGACACTTTAATCACAGAACATCCAAAACATCCAAACTGAGCGCTTTCACCATTGAATAATGGCATCGTCAGAGTCAACGTAAGCACACATCAACTACTCTTAAATACTTAGCCTAATCAATTAAACGCATGAATTAAAAATACATAATTACTTAATTAAATACATAATTAATGACATTGTTAAGTGCATAATCATAGTAAACTAAAATCTAAAACCTAACCAACGGGTCCATAAATTCTACATTTTACATTTTATATTTTACTTTTGCTATCAGTAAAAAACTTTGTTTAAAAACCACATCACACCATATTTTAAACAAAACATATAAACATTTAAATAATATTTAAATACTAAATAATAAATAATATATAATATTTAAAACTTAAATATATATTTATTTTATTTCTTCCTATGTTTCATGCAAGAAATGTATGAATTCCTTGAGGTCATCTGCACTTGACTTAGGTGGTTTATGCACTCCAACAATTGTTAGATGTTCCAGGGTTGTCTTTATTGTCACAGCTGCACAGTCTATAGTATGTACATATGAATTTGTAATTACACTTGTTCAATGTAGGGACTTTAGTCTCCATGGGTCTAACCAAAAAGTCAGCCACGGGTTAATTGGCATTTCCTGGTTAATGCATTCAAAAATAAAATAAAATATGCAATATCAAAATTTAATGATCCTTCACTTTTTCTTTGCCATGTCATCCCATGCTTTCTGACTTTGTGCACACATATCATTTCTTCAGTCTGTGTCTGCCATGATCTCTCTATCCCTTCTCTGTTTTTTCTCCAGTAAATCCTTTTTGCTATGCCCCCCTTTATCCACTGGTATCTTCCCTAGACCCTGCCCCTTTTGTGCTTCTTTTCACCCTCATGCATGTTATCACCACTCCCCTTAACTGCCAAGACCTCCTCTTTTTCTTTAGCAATTTAAGACCTTCATGCCCTTCCTGCTTGCTTCCTTCCTGTTATCACCCCCACATTCTTTGTTTACCTTATTCCTAGCTTGCCTTTCCCCAAACCTTATCATCATGCCCCATTTTAATTTCCAGTAGTCCTGTAGTTCATGCTTCCCTTCCCCCTCCCTTTATCAATGTCCTACATTCCTCTCCCATCACCATATTTCCTTCTATCTCTAATCATCCTTCCTTATGCTGCCTATCTACCGTCCACCTCCACTGACATCCTTTCCCAGTACTTGGCTCTCTTTCTCTCTGCTGACAGATCTACTGCCAAATATTTAACACCAACGTGCACATTCTGAATTCCAGCATCCCACATTTCCCTCCTACATTCTTACTACTACTGTCTACATTTCATTGTTTGAATATGTTTTACTGAATTTGCATTTCTTGAATAAGATTTATTTGAAAGAATGCAGTTTGATTGCAGATTTGCTGCATTAAGTAACATGGCACCAGAGAACGAGCCGCGGTGGTACAGTGGTAGCATTGTTGCCTCACAGCAAGAGGTTCTCCTGTTTGATTCTCGGCTGGAGTGCCTTCTGTGTGGAGTCTGCATGTCCTCCCCGCGGTCGAGTGGCCTCTGAAAGACATGCTTGAATGGGCATGCCTTCGCTGAAGGTTGGGCATCGGGCTGGCAACTCGGCACCATAAAAAAAAAAATTGACTGCCAATCATTAGCGGACCAGAGTTCCACTGTGGCGACTCCTAACCGGGAAAAGCTGAAAAGACAAACAAATAACATGGCACCAGAGAAACAGAAACACTTAGTTTACTTGCAAACAAACAACTGTTTTCTCCAAGCATGTGCAACCTTGGAGATAGAATATTAAAGTCTGGGGAATGGAGAACAAAGAACACCATGGTATTTCCTATTCCTTGTCTTGACCATATAATACCACCTCCTTCCTTCCTGTCATACCAAAAAATGTGTCAGATTTCCTCACCTTTAAGTGCTATTCCTAGTGAAATTGTTTTCTCTGTCTGTTTTTCTTCTTTGAAGAGTTTTCCACCAGACATTCCTCCTCTTTGTCATTTTGTCCTCCAACTCTTCCTTCTTTCACTTAATATATTCCACATTCCCAAAAAATGTGTCCTTCTCTGACATGATGCCACAGTAAAGTTCCCCACCCACTAATAAACCTCCATTCCCTTCATCTTCTATCAAGCTTTAAAAAAATCCCATATATATTCCTGACCTTCCACTACTTCCATCCCTAATCTCCTTACTTCTCATTACTCCATTAGTTAGCCCTCTTATTTCTTACCTATCTGTGATAGCCACCCCCCCAGAACATTTTCACAATTGGAATACACCCACCTCTAAGCTTTGCTACCTCTGTCTTCAGTGTGCTCTTCTTAAGGAACCAGCATCTGTGTTCCCAATTTCTCAACTTTTCCAAAAATCCTTGTATGTAATAGGTCCTCCACACTCTAAGCCATAGGTTGCATCCCCTGCTATCTCCTTCCCCCTCTTCACATTCTGTCCCCCTACCCTATTCAAGTCTGGTTTTGACCTCTTTCCCTGAGCTGAACAGTCCTCCCCACCACCCTTGAGCAGCTTAAGGTCTACACTCAAGCCCCTCCTGGATATGCATAGCTCTGAAGCTATGCCAAAGTCCCTGCTTAGAGTTAGCACTCCATCCCCCTGACTAATCCAATCTTCATCCCCTCCTTCTCCCTCTTCCCCCCATCTGCTTTCTTTCATTTAAGGATCCCCCTCCTCTTCTTGCCTTTTCCTCTCTCCATCTCCAAACCTTTCATGTTTTGCCTTCCACCTACTTTATTGACCATTTCTCCTTCTCCTTTCCCCAATATATTTATCATCCGCACATTGTATTGCCTTTATTTGCTTTACATTTGAACTGTATTATAACTCAGCCATAGTTCCTTTACAAGTCTGTATTCATTGTGGCCTGTAGCATACATGACGTTAATCTGCAGTCCTCATTTGAGTTATTTTTTTAACAATCTTTTGAACAGATATATGTACTACAAATAGTATATGTATCTGTTTTACTCATCTGCATCTTCTCTGTTTTCTACTTCTTGCACTTTCCTTGCCATACTCTGCTTCCTTGTTTTCTTCTTCCTTAGTCTCGCACACACTCTCTCTCTTTCATTGCATTTCTCATTCCTTAGTTTCACACGCACTCTCTCTCTTTCATTGCATTTCTCATTCCTTAGTCTCGCATGCTCTCTCTCTTTCATTGCATTTCTTCTTCCTTAGTCACACACGCTCTCTTTCATTGCATTTCTTCTTCCTTAGTGTCTCTCTCTCTCTCTCTTTCATTGCATTTCTTCTTCCCTAGTCTTGCATACTCCCTCTCTCCCTTTCTTTGCATTTCTTCTTCCTTATTCTCGCATGCTCTCTCTCTCTTTCATTGCATTTCTTCTTCCTTAGTCTCGCACGCTCTCTCTCTCTCTTTCATTGAATTTCTTCTTCCTTCTTCCTTAGTCTCACATGCTCTCTCTCTCTTTCATTGCATTTCTTCTTCCCTAGTCCCACATGCTCTCTCTTTCTTTCATAGCATTTATTCTTACTTAGTCTCGCATGTTCCCTCTCTCTTTCATTGCATTTCTTCTTCCTTGGTCTCGCATGCTGTCTCTCTCTTTCATTGCATTTCTTCTTCCTTAGTCTCGCATGCTGTCTCTCTCTTTCATTGCATTTCTTCTTCCTTAGTCTCGCATGCCATCTCTTTCTTTCATAGCATTTCTTCTTCCTTAGTCTCGCATGCTCTCTCTCTTTCATTGCATTTCTTCTTCCTTAGTCTCACACGCTCTCTCTCTCTCTCTTTCATTGCATTTCTTCTTTCTTAGTCTCGCATGCTCTCTCGCTTTCATTGCATTTCTTCTTCCTTAGTCAAACTTGCTCTCTCTCTCTCTTTCATTGCATTTCTTCTTCCTTAGTCTCGCACGCTCTCTCTCTCTTTCATTGCATTTCTTCTTCCTTAGTCTCGCATGATCTCTCTCCCTTTCATTGCATTTCTTCTTCCTTATTCTCGCATGCTCTCTCTCTCTCTTTCATTGCATTTCTTCTTCCTTAGTCTTGCATGCTGTCTCTCTCTTTCATTGCATTTCTTCTTCCTTAGTCTCGCACGCTCTCTCTCTTTCATTGCATTTCTTCTTCCTTAGTCTCGCATGCTCTCTCTCTTTCATTGCATTTCTTCTTCCTTAGTCTCGCATGCTCTCTCTCTCATTGCATTTCGTCTTCCTTATTCTCGCATGCTCTCTCTCTCTTTCATTGCATTTCGTCTTCCTTAGTCTCACATGCTCTCTCTCTCTTTCATTGCATTTCTTCTTCCTTAGTCTTGCATGCTGTCTCTCTCTTTCATTGCATTTCTTCTTCCTTAGTCTCGCACGCTCTCTCTCTCTCTCTTTCATTGCATTTCTTCTTCCTTAGTCTCGCATGCTCTCTCTCTTTCATTGCATTTCTTCTTCCTTAGTCTCGCATGCTCTCTCTCTCATTGCATTTCTTCTTCCTTAGTCTCGCATGCTCTCTCTCTCTTTCATTGCATTTCTTCTTACTTAGTCTCACATGCTCTCTCTCTCTTTCATTGCATTTCTTCTTCCTAGTCTTGCATGCTGTCTCTCTCTTTCATTGCATTTCTTCTTCCATAGTCTCACACGCTCTCTCTCTCTTTCATTGCATTTCTTCTTCCTTAGTCTCACATGCTCTCTCTCTCTTTCATTGCATTTCTTCTTCCATAGTCTCACACACTCTCTCTCTCTCTCTCTCTTTCATTGCATGACTTTCCCTCCTGTATCTTCTCACCTCTCTTTCTCTTCACTCTTCTCCATCTCAACAATTTCAGAGTACAGGACAAATAATACAGACAGAGTAGAAGACATCTGTCAGAAAAGCATTGTTTAATATATTACTTTTGAGGTTTTTTATTGTCTATTTCCATTTTGCTGTCATTCATATCTTTGTTTCACTCTTTGCTGACCTCCTTTCTGTGGCATTATCTTTCCTATATCTATTCTTCTGATGCACCCACCGCTGTTTCCACCTATCTTTACCAACTACACCTTAACTGTACATTAAATGGATTATCCGTGGTGCACTTACATAATATATATACTTAGAATGAGGGGATGTTGCCGCATGACAAGCTGCCACCTACCGCAGCCAGCGAGATGGCACACATCTGATAGAGGGGAATTATAACTTCTACCAAATTCATTAATAGTAAGGAGAAAGACATGATGACTAGTCAACACACGACACAGCACCTGTAGAAATACAAGGTGTGCTGATGCTGCATATTAGCAAGTCAGAAGATATGTTTACATCTGTAATGTTTGCAGGAGGGCTAATGCATGTAGGGGGTCCCCGGGCCATATTCCCTTCAATAAATGTCACATACATAGACACACTTTCAGCCTTGCTAACACAGCACCCTCACACTTCAAATTTCTAGTCGTGGAATGTAGCATGTCCAGCAGTTAACATCTCTTTCCCCTTACTGTTAATGTATGCAGTGACCACTTCAGTCATCCCACATGTCATTTTGCAGACTGTGACAGCCAGCCCTGTGTCTTCATCGACAGTTGCAGCTGGCAACGTGCATGCAGACAACTTTCTCAAATCCCATATACTATATTGTTGCATGATATTTCCCACTGCATCACATTTCTTATAATGCCCATGCCCCCCCCCCCCATTTTACACAGATTATCTGCATTTATAATACTGACATGAGACTTTCAGCAGTGTCAGTATTCAGTCTAGTCCTGTTTTACATTACATGCTTTATCATCATATATTTCAAAGTCATTAAACTTGTAATATTTATTATGTTCCCTCCCATACATTATTCAGTGACACAGTAATTGGCATTGTTATCTCACAGCAAGAGGCTCTCTGGTTCGGTTCACAGCTAGGTTTCCTTCAGTGTGGGAGTCTGCATGTCTGCCCTCTGTTATCATGTGTTTCCTCTTGGTATATTGGCGTCCTCCCACATCGCAAAGTCATGTGGCAGGTGGATTGGTGACTATAAATCATCTATAAGTATGTGCATGATGCAGAAGAAAGGCCTTGCAATCTTCTTTCTTTCCCAACTTGCTTTGTAAATACTATTGACTGTGGAGGCTGCTCATGGTGTTACTATAACAGACAGATGCAACCTCTTAACATCAGTTGGGCTCCCATACTTTATCATTTGAGCTGGGGTTAGCATAATGGTTCTTTACCTCACAGATACAAGGTACAGTGTTTGATTCTGATTATTGGTTAGGCTTGTTTGCAGACTGATAACCTAACATTTACCTATGAACATATCCTATAAATAGATCTTCCTCAACACTCCATCATAGCCCTACAGGTTTTCTCTCAATCCCCCCCCCCCCAGCTTTCCCCATGTTTTATTGAAACAAAAATCACTGATGCATCATCTGGATGAAGTAAACTATGTGAAACTTCATCTCAACAAAGCAAACAAAGAAAACAATGCTTTTGTTGAAGGGTCAATCCCCCTTCACCATCATGTGAGACAACCTTACCCCCACATCTCCCTTATTTACATTTATTCCTAATTATACTGTCACACTTCAACAGAGGGAAAAGAAAAGTCCATGCTTTTTGAATCAGAGACTGCACTGACAGCGACTTACCATGTAAAAATCAATCAGTCTGAAACTGGCAAATAAAAATTGAGTGTAAACTCATCTACGTTACACCCAATCGAGTTTAGGGAAGTCACTCCTCACCCTTCCTGTTCTCATTTTCCTTCCTTTATTCCTGCACTGCCTTATCTGAGTAGTCTAGCTTCGTGCTGTTAGAATGTTTATTATCTTTATCCTTCATTAACTGTGACTGTGGGACAGTATTAGCACCCTTTTCAGCCTCAACCTTGCCCAAAAGCCATGATGAAACAGAAATAGAAAAAAAAACAAATGAGGTTACCAAAGTAAGATATGCCTGGGTGCCTGAGCCCAACAGAGACCACCTCTATATATGTATGCATGCCATAAAATGGAATCTACAGCTATATATCTATCCATTCCATAAGATGGGGTATCCAGCTATATATCTATGCATTCCATAAGATGGAGTGTCCAGTTATACACCTATGCATTCCATAAGATGGGGTATCCAGCTATACATCTATGCATTCCATAAGATGGGGTATCCAGCTATAGATCTATGCATTCCATAAGATGAAGTATCCAGCTATATATCTATGCATTCCGTAAGATGGAGTATCCAGCTATATATCTATCCATTCCATAAGATGGAGTATCCAGCTATATATCTATGCATTCCATAAGATGGAGTGTCCAGCTATATATCTATGCATTCCATAAGATGAAGTATCCAGCTATATATCTATGCATTCCATAAGATGGAGTATCCAGCTATACACCTATGTATTCCATAAGATGGAGTGTACACCTATATATCTATGCATTCCACAAGATGGGGTATCCAGCTATATATCTATGCATTCCACAAGATGGGGTATCCAGCTATATATCTATGCATTCCATAAGATGGGGTATCCAGCTATATATCTATGCATTCCATAAGATGAAGTATCCAGCTATATATCTATGCATTCCATAAGATGGAGTATCCAGCTATATATCTATCCATTCCACAAGATGGAGTATCCAGCTGTATATCTATGCATTCCATAAGATGGTGTGTCCAGCTATATATCTATGCATTCCATAAGATGAAGTATCCAGCTATATATCTATGCATTCCATAAGATGGAGTATCCAGCTATACACCTATGCATTCCATAAGATGGAGTGTACACCTATATATCTATGCATTCCATAAGATGGAGTATCCAGCTATATATCTGTGCATTCCATAAGATGGAGTATCCAGCTATATATCTGTGCATTCCAGAAGATGGAGTATCCAGCTATATGTCTATGCATTCCATAAGATGGAGTATTCAGCTATATATCTATGCATTCCATAAGATGGAGTGTCCAGCTATATATCTATGCATTCCATAAGATGAAGTATCCAGCTATATATATCCATGCATTGCTTAAGATGGAGTATCCATCTGTATATCTATGCATTCCATAAGATGGAGTGTACAGCTATATATCTATGCATTCCATAAGGTGGAGTATCCAGCTATATATCTATGCATTCCATAAGATGGAGTGTACAGCTATATATCTATGCATTCCATAAGGTGGAGTATCCAGCTATATATCTATGCATTCCATAAGATGGAGTGTACACCTATATATCTATGCAGTCCATAAGAAGGAGTATCCAGCTATATATCTATGCACTCCATAAGATGGAGTATCCAGCCATATATCTACATACTGTACAATTTACAGTGTGTAGATATATGGCTGGATACTCCATCTTATGGAGTATCCAGCCATATATCTACACACTGTACAATTCACAGTGTATCTAAACATCTGCACATTTCATAAGATGCATCTTTGTATCTATGTATTGTATAAGCTGGAGTCATCAATATTTCCAAAAAAAAAAGTCTAAGTTAATATATCTATGCATTCCATAATATGGAATCTATGTCTACATGTCTATGATGGAGTCAACATCAGTATTTCTATGCATACTATAAGATGGAGTCTACATCTATAAATGTTTATATTGAATAAGATGGCATCTACATTAGTACATCAATGCATTAAATAAGATGGAGTCTAGATGTATACAGTTACACATCTCATAAGGTGGCGCCTACAGCTATACATCTATGCATTCCATAAAATGGAGTCTATGTCTATATATCTATACTTTCTATAAGATGGCGTCTTTATCCATATAGGTTCATAGGTTTATAGGTGTTTACTAGGCTAATGACCATAAGGGCCTTTTTAAGCCTAGCCATGCATCCCAAATCTCTGACAAGTTCTGATAGCCTTGTTAAGTGTAAGCATGGGCCTGGGAGATGAACTATTTATAGGTTACCAGTGCCCATTAGAGACATAGGTGCCAAACCAGGGATGAATTTCTGGTTTCCCATCCAGTTGTCCAAGTTACACTTGAAATGGGTTAGGGAGGAACTCTGCTTCACATGGATGGGGAGCCTGTTCCATAAATGGGGTAGTGTCTGGGATACATACCTATCTCTCCAGCAGGTCCTATTTATATCACAGACAAGGGTTACATCTTTAGAATGGATAATTCTGGTGCTGTATGCTTTGTGGATATGCAGGAGGTCCATCAGAGTGGGGTCTGACACTGCCCTGTATGCCAGGCATAGATCTCCCTTTAAAAGCCTGTAGGAGACAGAATACAGGGATAGGGCCTTGAGGCAGTCTGCATAGTACATTATAGTTATGCCCTGTATTCTTTTAGTGAGGAACCTCTGTGGACATTCCAATTGTTAGATATGCCTGGTTAGGTACATAACAAAGGGGTCATAGTACTCAGTGATAGGTCTGATGAATGCTGAATACAGTGGTGGAACTTATGCCATACATTTGTTTATAAGTTGTGCAACATAGAATGACCATCACATGTCTACAGTACTGAGGAAATCAAAGTCTAGATTACTATTTATGTGTATCCCCAAGTCCCTGACTACAGAGTCAACTCTAAGGGGTGTGTTGTCAATATGATAGCTACCAGGGGTGGATGACTTCCCAAAGGATACTATTATGCATTTCTTGGCATTTAGTTTTAGTCCATGGCTCTGACACCAGCTGTTTGTCTGTGTCAGCCCCTCCTGGAGAACATTTGTGTCAGTGTGGGATTTAATGACAGGTCCTAATTTGAAATCATCTGCAAATTTAATCAGCCAGAGACCACTGACTTTGGCCTTGACTTCTGAGAAGTAAATGCCAAAAAGGAGTGGTCCAAGGACTGATCCTTGAAGGACTCCACTTGTGGCTGGCCTCTTTGTAGAGGTGGACTCCCCAATTCTAACTTCCTGGGTCCTATCTCTGAGCCAGTTGGCTATCCATCAGGTGACATACAGGTTTATACCTAACCTCTTGAGTAGGTCAACAATGCCCGAGTAGGGTATTGTGTCAAATGCCTTTACCAGGTCAAGGTAGGCAGTGTGAATGATTTTGTACTCATCCATTGCTTTCATAACTTTCTCAAATAAGTCCACCAGGTTGAGAGGGCATGATCTGCCCTTGACAAAAACAAACTGGGTTGGGTCCAGTGTCTGGAGGTTTGCTATATCTCTATTGATCATCTCCATGATAATTCTTTCCATGGCTTTGCATATAAAACTAGTAAGACTTATGGGTCTGTAGTTTCCAGGGTCTGTAGATGGCCCACCTTTATGCAGAGGGATGACTGTTGCCTTTCTCTATTCATGAGGCACAAAGCCTGTTTGGATGCTACAGTTAAATAGTAATTCCAGAGGCCCTGATAGGTCATGTTTCATGCTATTTAGAAGGCATCCTGGGATATTGTCTGGGCCCATTGATGCAGTGTTCTTGGTCTTAGAGAAAGCATTAAGGACCTGCTCCCTAGTGATAGTAGGGGGAGTTATATTTGATGACATTTCCTGAGGGAAGGTTGAGGGGGAGAGAGGGATAAAGTTGGAGCTGAATTTATCAGCTAGGAGGTTTGCTATATCTTCTGGTTAAGTATAGGTGATTCCATTTACAATGAGTTCTACACACAACTGTGTATTGCCTTTGAGGTTGCAAACATAGCAAAGGAATGCTTTGTGGTTGTCCTTGGCCTGGAAGGGCCAAACTTACCTCAAATTTGGCTTTGGTAGACATTATTTGTCCTCTGAGTTGTTTGTTTAGTTTGAGAGTGCTTTCATCCTGCTGGGCACTGCAGCTCCTAATTTTTGCCATGATTTTCTTCCTCCTGTTATACAGCCTATTGATTTTGTGATTCCACCAGGGTGACTTGTTTTTTGAGTTAGTTCTGGTCTTCTTCCTTTTGGGTGCAGCTGCCTCTATGCAGCTATTAACAAGCTTGTACAGGGTTTCTGTGAACAGCTTTGAATTGGCAGCAGTGTCCTCAGTGTTCATGGGGGCTTGAACTTTTGCCAGGTTCTCACTTAATCGTAGGAGGTTAGCCTTAGAATAGTTCCTGAGTATTCCAGGTTTAGCTGGGGGTCCAGGTTTTATTTTTACTTAGAAGAAGACCATTTTGTGGTCTGACCTTAATAGGGAAGGCATTACAATAGGAGGTGTGCAGCATTCACCCATATTAGTGAGGACCAGATCCAGTATGGTTGCACCCCTGGTTGGTGTATTGACTATCTGGTTCTGGGAGTTTGTGTTTACAAAATCCAGGAATCTCTGTGCATGTACATTTGGTGTTGTATAGGGTTCCCAGTTAATAGAGGGGTAATTAAAGTCATCCAGGAATATGGTATTGGGTTGGATGGTTACAGTTTTTAATAAGTTTAAATACATGGTATGGGTTTCCTGGGTCATGGAGGACCTATAGCTTGCATGGAAGTGGTATTGGATTTTGCCTGTGGTGATTTGAACATGGAGCAGCTTAAGTGCATTGCCCTATTTGACCAACCTTGAAGTATATTTATTTTTGACATAAATAGAGGCACCTCCACCTTTAGTTCCTGCCTGTGAAGTAGCTGGATTAAATGTGTGGAAGGCATTTTAACCTTACACTGTTGGTGTGCTCTCTGTGGCTTTAAACCATGTCTCAGTGACCGCACAGATGCCAGCATTCTCTAGGGTAAACAGAGCTTCTAGGAAGTGGAGTTTTTTTGTTTAGACCCCTAGCACCTAGCAGTAATACCTTTAGATTTTCTTGGTTTTGATTTGCTATGCTGGAAGTACTTTCACTTTGGCATTGCCTAAAAAAGGCACTATGGGGAAAGACAATGTTTTAGCCAATATTCAAAAGCCTAGATTCAAATCTGTAAGATGGTGTCTAAATGTATGCATAGTATATAATCAGGGCCAGTGTTAGCATTTCGAGGGCCTCAAGCAAATGTCAAGTTGGGGTCCCTGGAAACTTCCTGTCCAAGTATCACCACTATCCCTTCTAAGGAGCATTTTAGTTCATGCTGCTAAGAGTAGTTTGCACAGACTTGAACTGTGAATGCCCCTCTGTGAGATGGGCTAACATAGTGTGATACACAAACCTATCTTAATGCAAGTAGTGCCATAGCAACTGCCTAATGTTTTATCACTTCCACAAGGGCACACATTTCTTCCAGTGGCCCCCCTCTATTCCCCCATCCTCCAGTCCAACCTCCTATATCATGCACACTGCAGTTTTCTTCCTTTTCTTACATCTTGCCTTACTCTTCAGCCTTTTCAAGAAGCCTTGACTTTCTATGTAATCTGAAGTGCATTTTACATTTGTTTTCTTATTACATCACCTTTTCATTCACTGATGGCTTGTGCAGAAATTATGATTAAGGGAAAGAATTTCAGTGTTGTTGTTCAACTTCTGCTTTTCTTGAATCCTTTCAACACATATATCCTAACCAAGACAGCACAGTAATAACCATTAAGGAAATATCTTAATAAAGCAGGGGCCTCCAGAAACAAGAGGGTTGTAGATGCTCTGGGATGCATTTTAGAGCATTTTCCCAAACTTTTAATCCAGTGGTGGCCTGAGCAAAAGACATCAGGATTTCAAGAAAGATGTAAATTGTTCCTAAGATTTAATGTTCAAATCTGAAAAAATAGTAGCTCTCAATAAAATTACTAGACAATAATTGTGAGAATACATAAATCCTATCTGATAATACTGCATGCCTGCCCTCCTCCCTACCCCCATAAAAAATATAGTCTCTGCCTGTGCATCCCTCTGGTGTTAGATTGGGGTGAAGGCAAAGGTTCAAATGGTCACAATAATGTATTTCAACTGACTGTGATTTTTATATATATATATATATATATATATATATATATATATATATATATATATATATATATATATACACACATACATACAAACATACATAGCATGCCTCCCCAGACTTCACCCCTACTCCCCAAAGACAGCCACCTGCATAGGAGCCTGATGTGCAGTTGTGAATAAAGTGAAAAAATAATGATCACAGTAATGTACTCCACTTTGTTGTTCCTAAAGAGTAGACTGGTCCTACACAAGCTAAAGTACCCTTTTTTGTAAAACTCCAAGGTCTGTCTGTGTGTGTGTGTGTGTGTGTGTGTATACTCTTGTGCGCACAAGCACTTTGATAAAAATCAGTGACAATTTTGCACACAGACACACAGACATACACATGTATGCACATAGACTACACATTCCGTTTCAGCTTCATGGAAATTGGAAGTATTCAGTTTAACCTGCTGCATGTTTTTCAGGTTAATACACCACGTGGATAGATGCACATGGAGACAAGGAGGGTATGCAGACTCCACATAGAAAAAAAACAGCCAAGAACTCAACCAGAGCGAATCACTGTGAAATGGCAATGCTACTCACTGTGCCACAGTGGCAATTAACAGTTACTTTTGTACACATCTTCTTTCTGTCAGACCACCAAAGACAGCCGCCTGCCATATGTAAGGTCTATGTTTGTGATGTTAAGTAAAAGAAAATATGGCCAACTTGTTACTCAAGTACACTACAAAAAGTACCCCCACACACACACACACACACACACAAAACTTGTACAGATTTCAGCAAACAGCAATAGACTGTGCAACACTGGTGTATCCATACCAGATCTGTAACTATTGTTTAGCAGTCAAACAACATCTCATTGATGACTAATTCGTACCTGTCACTGTCCCTGATTTCACAATGTCCCTGAGTTTTGCTGCATAATTTTACTCTGTCCCTCATAAAAAGTTTGATTTGCTAATAAATCATTCAGGATTACAGACAGCTTATAAATATGGACATCAGTTTCATACCTCTTATTGTCCCAAAAAATGCATACTGATGCAAAATGTGTTATTCTATTGACTTTTTAAGTGAACTAGAGCACTGTTTTAAAACCGTTCCTGATTTTGAGCCTTTATTCTGCTATTATTTTTGGATTTGCCCAGAATTCTTGAGCAAAGAAGTTGAAAGTTATAGTATCTGGTGTTCTGCCAGTGTTTATAAAACCCCCTAAAAGAGAAAAAAATCCCTGAAAATTGGAAACATCAGTTATTAAAATCCAAGGTGTGCATTGAGACTGGTCACTCTGGTCTGCTGTCTCTTGCACTTACCTTGTTCATATTCATTCACTGATTGCTAGCTTTATCCCACTAGGGTCATATCACAACCTTGTTTTGGATAAATACCATATTTAGAAAATTAATACTCTTTATTTTTCTCCTCATTTTTCCCAACCCGCAGCAGCTGTTGTGAGGGCAGAACACAATTATGGATGATTAAAAGTGGACCCATACAGTCATGGGTACTGCTGGTGACTAAAGCCGGCTATGGTGTTAGTTTTAGTGGACAGAATGCCCAAAAGCAAGATTAACTAAAGCAAGGGTACTATGTCAGTGGTGAAACAATTTTAAGAAATTGTAAAGTCTGTTACTTAATAAAACACAGCTACTATCACCACAGATACATTTTAATTTTAATGAAGATATAAATAAGAGTAATTATTACCCACCGAGTTTATTGAGTACACAGGATTACTGTACCAGCATTTGTTGGTTTGACAAATGTTACAAAATATTAAAATAAGTTGCTGTGGTTGGGGGTCCCCAGTGACCGCAAGGTTTGCTGGTGTCTAAAGTCAGCTATTTACACAATTGAGTCTATGCTTATGCACCTATCCATTCTATAAAATGGAGTCTATACCATACTTTGATGCATTTTATAAGATGGAGTCTACATCTGTACCTCTGTACATTGTATAAAATGGAGTGAATGCCAAGCCTAAAATGTTAGCTTTGTAGAACCATGTCATGACACAACCTGATGTGGTGCTTGATTTTGGAAGTTAGTTATATCATAATAGTTGTTGCATTAATATTGGGGGTACTTATTCAAACATTCTTTGGTTTCCATTGTACAAGCATTGCCAGATTAATGTCTCAGTACCCCCCTAGACACATACATAGCCCCACCATAGACACACACACACACACACACACACACACACACACACACACACACACACACACACACACACACACACACACACACACACCACTTGTAATGCTGTATATGGCACTATATTGAATTTTTAGACTGTTATCTTAGCATGGAACTGATTGGAAAAAAAATCTTCCTTATAGTGGACAGCCATGGAGTAAGTGCCTCTTGTGAACCTAGTGGTAATCTGTTACAAGACATCCTGATACTCAGCAAACTAAATTGTCACTTACCTTGCTAGCTGCAAATAACACCTTTACCTTAGCTGCATCCTCCAGACTTCAACTTTTTGAATTGCCACTAGTCAGTCCTGCCATGACTATCAGAGCAGTAGATGTCTAGTGGTAAAATCACTGTGTTTTATATGCACAGGTGACAGAACATCAGGGAAGTTTGTATATGTACAGGTGATAGAACATCAGGAAGGTATGTATATGTACAGGTGATAGAACATCAGGGAGGTATGTATATGTACAGGTGACAGAACATCAGGAAGGTGAGCTAAAGAAAGCATTTTCTCTGAAGTGACAAGAATCTCATTCTTGGTTATAGTAGAGTACAATACCTTGTCTCACCCTTTTCTTGCTGCTATTCAAGTACTACATCGGGTGTATACAGTGTCACCCCAGAGTGTAGATCACCCCCCCCACCTTATCAAGGCAGGACAGCAGTTTTTAACAGGCATTTACTTTTTACCCCCGTCATCTCCTGTTCATAGGCTGCCTTACTGATACATGGACTCAGGACAGAACCTGGACTGTAGGTAGCTGTCTTGTTGTTGTACTGGAGGAGAAGTCAGGAAGTGCTACAGATTCATCTTTTTCAGGTCTTTCTTTTCATTTAGGACTTAAAAGGTGATTAAGTGACAGCAGATCTTTTTCATTTAATTCTGAGACAGGAAGAAAAGGTGAAGTGGGATTCTTTGCACACCTTTCTAATGGTCAGCTATCTTTTACTTTTAACTTAGGAACTTTTCTAATAAAAAAAATTTAAACTGTTCTTATGATAATATTGGTGTCTAGCGATCCTAGAGGTAATCTTCACCTGGAAAAAACATTGGCAGAGCTAATCACACATTACTCTGTAGAACATTTGGTCAGGGGACAGCACTTTTGCAAGAATTAAAAAATTAGAACACCAGATAGTGATGCAGAGCGATAAAGCTGCAAGTGCAACCCAGATGACCCATGTTTCACAAACAGCAAGGGAGTGAGTAGCTGACATTGGATTGCATGTCTGGAGGGAGGAGGTAGTGGTCCATAGCCCTGGCAGCATTTGGATGAGTGCTGTTGTATCTCCTATAGCAATGTGTGTCTGTGTGAATCTGTATGTATATAAACATATATATATATATATATATATATATATATATATATATATATATATATATATATATATATATATATATGGTTTCACTTGAAACCATCGAATTAACACTACGTCGAGTCTCACATCATCAAGACTACAACGTCGTAAACTGAAACCAACGAAAACTAAAATCATCGAGAGTCATAGTATCGACTTCAATGAAAATTGAAATCATTGAGATACATACCATCGAGTTTAAGGTATACATGTAGCTATACTGTCAGAGTTCCATATATGTTTGCTACATAGTGTATATTCGTACATACCTTCTCATTTTCAGTTCGTGATGTTATGCAGTTTTTTCGACGGTTTGCAACTCGATGGTTTTACTTTTCATTGGTTTGGGTTTACGATGTTGTAGTCTCGATGATGTGAGACTCGACGTAGTGTTAATTCGATGGTTTCAAGTGAAACCATATATGGATATATATATATATATATATATATATATATATATATATATATATATATATATATATACACACTCAGCATACAGTTTTTGTTCTTCTAGTGTAACCATTTTTTCTCTAACATTCCACCATTAAATCTGCAGTAATTTTTTTCTTTTATTACGTCAAATTCTGAAATGAATTTAAATATACTGTAAAATATCTTCCTTTTCAGAATAAAATAGCAGTCATGTACAAGATAGTTACATGAGCAGGATTAACCATTTAAGTAAACTTTTCATGGTAGTTAGCAATTTAAATGATTATGTTAGTTGGATATTTGAAATGTTACTTTTGAACAAGTAGATTCAATGTCATCAGTCCCGATAGTACAAGCAGACACAATTACATTTAAAATATAATTGACTAAAATGGTTACTATGGTGTGGAAGTCTTGACCCTGACTATATTTATTTATTACTTATTTATTGACATTTGTTTATACTGGGAAAGTCCGACTGGGCACAAGTTCCCTTTTTCAGTGGAGGCCCCAGAAGAACAGCTCCAAGGTATTGGATTTAATGCAATCAATATTTACAATAACACATTTTATAATGCACTTTCAGTGAACACATAGCATAATCAGTATAACAAAATTTGTATTGCTATTCACAAAGATTCAATTTACATGCCTTGTGTTCAGACTTTACAGATAGAAGAGTGGTGTATAAGATAGGAGTAATTTAAGAAATACACTAAAGTGAGATGTTAAAGGAGATGAGCAAGTTTAAGTGTCAATAGAGAAGTAGTGATACAATACTACATAATTTGGTTATGCTAATTAGAAGTAGGTACAGTAATTTAAGTACTACAATAAAGTGAGTGTTAGAAGGGGATAAGCAGGTTAAGTGATTTAGTGCTTAAAGGGTGGTATAAAAAGGTGATGAAGGGTGTTAGGACAAGCCATATCCCAGATGAAGAGCATCGACAAAGCCAGGAGGCAGAGAGAAAGTCTTTTAGTAATGGTTTGAAAAGATGAAGGTGTGAGAGGGACCTGATTGATACAGGAATGTTATTCTAAGTTCTAGCTACACTATTGGAATAGAGACTAACCCCAGCAGCCCTTTTTGGTTTATAGATAGTAAACAGTTGTTTATTATTTGTCGAAGTGGTGATTTGGAAGACAGTATTGGAATAAGGGTCTAATTGCTGGGCAGACAGATGGGGTATGGATGATTTTGTAAGTTAAGGTGAGCTGAATGTAAGATAGGTGATGAGGAAGCTCGAGCCAGTTATGTGACTTTAGTGGTAAACAGTGGAGAGTCCAGTAATGTTTGTTGCAAGTAAATCTGGCAACTTTGTTATAGCACTGTTCAAGTTTAGAACTCAGTGAACTCTGTAGCTTGGTCTTGATAGGGGCTCCATATAGGAGAGAGGGTAAGAGGTAAGTGGTAGCTAGAGTTACCTTGGCAGAGGAATTTCTTTAGTTTATGTAGGGTGCCTAGTTTTTGGTGGGTTTTCTTGATGCTGCTGTGGATACTTCAGTCTAATTTTTAATACTGTCATTGATTGACATTCCAAGTAGTTTTGTATGTAGGGTAATCTCAATCTTGGTATTATCTAAAAAATAAAATTTAAAGCTGTTTTTTTCATGGAAATGGGATTTTGGAAAAAAAGAGAAGTAATTTAGTTTTCTGGGGGGATTTAGTAGCAGCTGTTTATCTTGTAGTCAACTTTCAACAGTTAAAGGCTTCTTGAGTAATTTTCTGAAGATGTATTAGGTTGTCATAAATGCATATTGGGGGTAGAATCATCAGCGTATTGTATGAAGGAAGCTTACGGAGAGAATTTATGTAAATTGTTAGAGAATAAATTAAAGAGTAGAAGGTCAAAATAGAGCCCAATGGCACACCAGTATTGACAAGAAGGAAGGGAGAAAAAGTGACAAGCCATTTAACAGATTGGTATCTATCATTTTAGTAGTTTTTAAATCGTAGCAGTGTGGGTTGTGATAGCTCAAGGGAAGACGGTTGGCAGAGGAGTTTTTGGTGTGAGACTAGATCAAAAGCTTTAGGTAGATCAAGAAAAACAGAGGAAAGAAGTTTGCCTTTGTTGGTATCTGTCAGTTAATAAGGTCGTGGTAGTGCTATGGGCAAGTCTAAAATCATTCTGTGTGGGAATAGGAACTTTTCCTGAAGAATATTTTGAAGAAATTGCTTGTTAATGCACTTTTCCAGAATTTATAACAAAGGGGATTATAAGTCTGAAACTGGATATATCAGATTAGGTTCCTCCTTTATGAATTAGGATGAAGAATTGTTTCCATAGAGAAGGAATGTATGATTCCTTGATAGATCTGTTCATTAGAAGAGACACAGGATAGGCTATGGAACTGGCAGACATCTTAGGTATTCTGCCGGGAGATTTTCTACTGGAAGAGACCAGGGTTTCATTTTAAAAAGTAGCAATTTGATGTTGGAGGTTGAGATGGGTTTTAGGGTGAAATGGGGGTGTTTGCTGTTTGAGGAGAGGGTATGTCAGGATTGTTGGGAGGAAAATCTTTAGTAAGGGCTTTAACACTTTCTATAAAATGTATGTTAAACTGAGCAGCTATTTCAGAGGGAGTGTTATTTGGGGCAGGATTAGGAGTAGTGGATGTTCCAGAATAGAGTATTTTATTAATAGTAGAACAGATTATTTTAGAGTTGGAATACTGATTTAATAAGGGGTTACTGAAGTAGATTTTCTTGTCTGCGATAATATGTCTTTTAGTATGGTTGCTTAGTCCTTTAAAGTGTTGTAGGCTATGGGGGTATTTGTACTTTAACCATTCATTCCAGGCCCTCTCTCTTTCATACATTAGGTGCCTGCTTTGAGTGAATAACTGAGAAGTAGGGTTATTCTTTATTATTTTAGTTCTAGTTGGAGGCAGACAAGTGAAGGTTTTCTGAAAAAGTGAGTTAAATTTGTATACAGCTTCATTGAGTAGAATATGTTTCAGGAATGACCAGCTGAAGGAGCTTAGAATTCTGTTAAATGTATCAGGGTTAAAATGAGTGAGGTTACTGGAAATTCTAAGTAAGAGTTGCTTGACATGATGGTTAGAGAGTCTGTTTGCATATACTGGGAGGTAATCACTGAGGGAATCAGAGGGTGCCACTGGAGACATACAGTACTTAGTGGAAATGGACACCAACATCCAGTCGAGAACTGAGCCACTGTTTTGGTGATAGTTGTTCATAGGTTCATAGGTTCATAGGTTTATACTAGGCTATCTGCCCTAAGGCATTTATAAGCCTAGCCCAAATTTTTGTGGCTTACGCCACCCCTTATATGAAAAAATACTGTGCCCATTAGTTTGTTGTGCCTCTGTCCAGCAGTGACACAGAGATGATTCCCGGGGTAAACCTACGATCTCCCATCCACAGGTCTAGATTTCTCTTGAACAGAGTCAGCGAGGTGCTCTGCCTCACATGGACCGGGATTTTATTCCACAGCATAGGGAGTCTCTGAGTGATAAATCTATCCCTCCAGCACGTCCTATTTATATCCGTGCTAAGGTTTAAGTCGCTTGCTCTAGTGGTTTGGTTGGATTTGGATTTTTGAGGTGGAGCATGTGCATTGATTCCGGGTTGGACATGGCCTTGTATGTCAGGCACATGTCACCGCTGAGCAGGCGGTATGCGACTGAGTAGAGCTGGAGTTTCTTCAATCTGGCAGCATATGACAGATTTTGGAGTCCCTTTATCCTTTTGGTGAGGAACTTTTGGGGTCTCTCCAATTGCTGCAGATGTCGGGTGAGATACATCCCGAATGGGGCATTGTACTCGATCATTGGTCTGATAAGTGAAGAGTACAGGGGAACAATGACCTCACTAGATCTGGATGTGAATCCCTTCATGATCAGGTGGGCAATGTAGAAGGTCTTTCTAACCACTTTAGCAATGTGAGTGTCAAAAGAAAGGCCACTGTCAACCTGGGTCCCCAGGTCCCTGATAACCTCTTCTGTGCTTAGTGGATTGCCACCTATATGGTAGCTTGGGGTTACCTTGTTTTTCCCGAAGGGTATGACTATACATTTTTTGGCATTTAACTTCAGGCCATGGCTCTGGCACCAGCTATCTGTTTCCGTGAGTCCCTTCTGAAGGATATCCGTGTCCGATGCACTTTCCACTATGGCGCCCAGTTTGCAGTCGTCTGCAAACTTTGTCAGCCAAAGTCCTCCCATGCTGGCCTGTACTTCTGAGAAGTAGATGCCAAACAATAGGGGGCCAAGGACCGAGCCCTGTTGTAATGTGTGGGGGAGGAAATGAGTTGACTCATTCCTAATAGGTTTAGACCACTTGATGAATATTTTGTGGGGATAACATGCCAATGCAAATTAATGTCACCTAAGATTATCTTTTCATTAGAAACTGTACGTGAGATCCAGTTTACAATGTTTTCAAGGACTGTTACATTATCACCTGGGGAAATATAGAGTACCAAAATACATTTTTACTTATGGTTATTTCGTTTAAGATGGAAAATGAGGTGTTCAGCTTTATAAACGTAATTATAAAGTTCTTAAATTCATAGCTGTGATAATTCATTGCCTCCACATGGGCATTTGGCAGTCTAGCAGTCTCCGTGCTTGGGACAGAATGCATCATCAGTGCCTGTCCGGACTTTTATCTTTCGCTCTTTATGTCACTCAGCTGTGCATCACTCATTTTCTAATATTCTTTCATTTTGTCATCACATTCTATGTACTGTGCTATTATGTCACTGGTTGACTTGGCTTAGCTTTTCTGCAAACTGTTGAACTGCAAAGCAGACCCCAGTCTAGACCAACTTACTAATCCAATGCAGGCTTAACTTGGGCCCCATAAGACTGCCACTTTGATTAACAAGGTTGATAATTTCAGTACTTAGAGTCTTATGCGTAAGACCACCATTAGAGTTGTATTCAATGAGAAATACTGAAATCTTGACACACATTTTTCCTGCTATGTATTTATTCAGTACTTTTTGTCAGGATAGACAGACCTTGACAGGAGGTCATGTCTTAATACTAACCAACAAAAACTTTTCATATGATCTCCTATGTATCTCCTCTAGAACTGATGAATACACAGAGTAAGGAGCGAGTTATTTTGAAATGACAGTCCATGAAAATCCGCATCTGAGTATTTCACTTTCCCACTTCCTTTAGTCATACTAACACTGATCCTGTTCTGTTTCAGGATATTAGCCCGCACACCTGTGAAACATACAGCTTTATTTTCTTAGGTGGTTTTAATGTTAATTACCTGAGTGATACTGACATCTTAGCTTGTAGTATGTTCAACAAACATAACTTTCACAGCTATTTTCTGGTCCAGCTACATCTGCCTTTATTAGTGGAACTTATTCCTTGCTTGATTATGTCGCCCTACGTCCTTTTCTCATTGGTCACTGCCTCCTAGTCACCCAGTGGTCAGTCATATCTATTAAAGCTTCTTACCTAATGTTCTTTTGCTGTAATCCCAAGGGATACTTTAGAACCTTCAAGTGCACCACTGGGTGACTTGCTGCAGCCTTTAAGAAAGTGACAATGTTAGATGTTACACTGCTTCAGCAGTCCAATGACTGTCTAAATATTTTTTGTTTTAAGATGGAGTTGGAAGAGATAGTGACTTTATTTTTGATTTCTTTCAGCAGTGACTGCAAAAGATAAAACTCACCCACTATCTTCACTAAGCAATGACATTTTTTGCAAACCACAAGCTTGATTCATGACTGTGTGGTAGAGATGTGAAGCTTTGAGATGTTAGCTAGGCTATACAGTTATCAGCTTTTTTGGTTGAATAAGAAATTTTAAGATTTTTTTCTCAACCTAAAACTAGGTGGCATCAAATGGGACATTTCCAGAGACTGAAGTATTACTGTTTTCACCGAGGAGTGCATCAGATTGTCTGATTTTGAGTATGGCGTATCATCTGAGGGACAACCAGCAGGGTATGGACTGAGTGACCAGATGTTGGCTATTTCATATTATGGCTAGGGAGAGGACAGAACAATGTGCTGGTATAAACACTGAAGTCAGCCCTGGGTACATGCATGTATGTCAGTGGTCTAAAACTCAAATGTCTTGACTGTTTCATGAGATCATCACTGTAGTCTTCATATTGTGGCGTTCATGCTTAATAAAAATCTAAACCAGATGATAACCTAGGACCACTGGTGGCCAAAACCCTACTGGCTACTGAAAAAAGTGCACCATTGCCTGATTTACCTGTTACACCTGTCTCACACTCAAAAAGGAATAATGTTTACAATTTTAACAGTTTAGTTTATTGCTGCCACAGCCTGTACTTAATGACTAAAAAACAAGTCTAACTCCTCCACCAAGGATGTCCATGCTGGCAAGTGGCAGCAGCATTCAGAACACTCTCACTGTGATGGTGAACTCCTTCACACTCTCATATTTCACTATAATCAACATCTACGGCACTGCAGTTTCAGACTAAGTCTGTCATTTTGTTTCACTGTTCTGTGCTTGTTTTATATGCACTGAAAAATTATGATAGAATTGTGATGGCTGGAAATTTGGCAAGTAAGGAGCAGTAAACTCAAAGTCCAAACATTAAATTTAACATAATGTCAGAACAGTAACAATGAAAATTAGAACAACCTTTTAAACTGTTGGCCGTGCATGTCAACTGCAGTACTGATGTTTAGCATCACAATGCTTTGCACCAAGCCCCTGGTGAACTAAAAAAAGAACAAACTTTCAAGCTACTGGCTTGTATTCAGGTAGCACACAAACCAAAAAAAATGAGTATAACCCCCCCCACACACACACACACACACACACACACACACACGGAGTACTCTATAAAGTCAGTGGCTATGCAAAGCAGCTCCAAACACTTTTATGTGCACTCAGAGCAATTGCTGGGTAAACTGGCGCCCCCCTCAACACCAGTTAGGTAGCAATAAAAAATCTCCTCTGACGTTGAGGACCAAAAGAAAAATGCTCTTTGAGCATCCTTTTGACCTGTAGCAATACAGTTTTGCTGTAATTATCATGCATACACATTCATTTACAATTTACAAAGCCACACCTTTGAATAAATGCCAGGAATGTTGCCATGCCACTTCTACCCAATCAGAATTGTAAACCACTCTCCTGAGAACTTATGACCATGACAGATGACCCCTTTCCCTCCACCTTAGATATGGGTCTGTGTCCACCTTCAGTGTGGCAGTATTTTCTACCAGACACCTTGCTAAACATTAGCTTGTGCACTCTGCTTATATCTGGCTGCAATGGAATTACTGATGGTTGCTGCAGGGTGGTCAGTATCTGGCTGCAGTTTAAGGACTGAGGATTGCTGGAAGGTGGTCAGTCAGTCTAGTTTTGTGCCTTGCCTTATTAAATGTCACAGTGGAAAACAGCTTCTCACATACATATTTGCTGTGAAAAAGGAACATCATTTTCTTGAAACTTTGAAAACTCGGTGAAGGAGGGAGGGATTATTTGATAAAAAGTCTAGTTGTGGACTGTTCTTCACCTTTAAGCTTCTGTTTCAGCTTAACCTTGCACTGCAAGTTGGTAAGCCCATCTATAATTCATTAGGAACACTGTGTGCATCAACTCAGAAAGGGTCTGCAAACAGCTGGAAATGCACACTGTATGTTATGAAATCTTTAGGTCCGTTGTTAAGCTTGTCAAGTTGTTGATCTCTGAATGTATCATATTTAGCTCCACTAAAATATGCTTTTAACTCCTCCAAGGACCTACATGCTGGGAATTGAAACAGGTTATGCTGTGACAGCTGTGTTCTCCACAGCTGCAGTGTAGTGATGAATGCTCTCCCACTGTCACACATGACTGTAATAGTTGTTTGGGGCACGGGAACTTCATATTAAGGGTATTCACTTGCAGTGTTGTGTACACAAGGAAGGAGAGCTCCATTGCAGATCCATCAACCAGAGAGTTTGACCTCCATATTGCACTCCTAGAAATGGTTTTATTTCTGCTCTCAGCTCTAAAATCCTTACCAGCACATTTCCGCTACTTAGCCCATGCACTTCTATAAAGTAGAGAATGTCTCAGTAACTGAAAATGCATAAAACTGATGCTGATGCAAGCACTTGGAATGATTTAATTTATGCATTTAATTATCTGACATCATACTCTAAATATTTAAGCACTTACTGAGGAGTGCCTGTTGATGAACAGTGTGGTACAAAGCAGTGGGTGGTTGCATATTTTCCTGTTCTGTCTTCTTCTGTGTCAGTGCTACAGCACCAGTTTTTTTTTTCAGTCATTGATGGGGCACCAGTTGTGGCAATACCAGTTAACCCATGCCATGGCAGGCCTCTGCTCTCAAATGCATCAAGCAGCATCTACAAAATATCATGTAATGTTGTCCAGCTCCATAAAGCAGTCAGTTAATAATTCCTCCATGGTGACAAAGTTTAAAATCTGTTCCTATTTTTAGGCCTTTTAACCCCCACCCCATTATTTTAGGCTTTGCCCAGGTTTATTGCACCAAGAAGTTGCAGACAGCATCATACTTGAAAAGAAGACCTTCTTCCCAGGGGCTAACAATCTCAGACATATAAAAACATACGGTCGTTCATAAAGTCATCCTCTGTAAATGGCTTTTCAGCTTTAGCCATTTGTTCACTCACAGATAACTTACCCAAACTGCTGCGTCTGATTCATTTTTTACTGTTCTGGAACATGTTTTCCTGTACAGACAAACTAGTCTTTACATGTAAAGTCAATCCAACCTATTGCATTCTGTGCTCTTTTTCATACATATCAGCATGCTTGGTTGTATGTATTCCTCTGTAATCCCAATTCTCTTCATCCATATCAAGCTAGTAACATTGCCACTAAACTTTATAAAAATATTTTACAATCCACTTTTCTTGAAGATATCAGTGCTCCAGATCAACTTTTCTTTTTAACAATGACTTGAGTAGAACCACAATATAATGAAGTAAAAATGCTCATATTACCACTGCCGTTTGCATGATGGCAGAGCAACAGCCAAGGGGATACAGGTGCTGGCAAATATCTAGGAAAGCAGGAGAAAAAGTGACAAAGCTCATTCTTAATGTCACTGTACAAATCTTCAAAAATGCATATACTGTAAATGTGCAAAACAAATGTCTTCTTTCTCTCAAAATCCAAAATGTTACCTAGACAAGTTCGACAGTTGCATACCACATCACACTGGTATCATGTTGATCAAGTGACAATTCTAAAATCAAGTGCTGATCAATCAAAAAAAAAAACAACAGCTGAAACAACTTTCAGTGAACCTCTGGGTATATGTTGTTTCATAGAGAGCAAGTCCCCCGTACCCCCCAATGTGAGAAGGCTCTCCCCATCTCTGAACTGAAATATACCTAGTCTAAGGTCACATAAGAGTAGAGCAAAAAGAGAACTTCACTGTCAGTGAAAGTTGTTTTGCCCAAATTTCATAAATTGGCTGGTACTCACCGAAAGTGAAGCCTATTGACTGACATGCTCGTCATTGTTCCACAGTGCACCATGTGCCAAAATGTAGCACCCCAAATTATGAAAACTGGTAGAAGGAAATTTTGCATTTTGTTGCCAGAAAAAAAAAAAGAAAAATGCTACCTTGGAAAAACATAGGACAGAATTAATTATGATTAACAAATGACTACAGGCAGCCACCACCTTCTTCTGGGACTGCCACTACATCACCAATTATAGCCATTTTATTCCTACCAAGAAGATCATTTAAATGTTAAATGACAGCAAGAGTCAGTTACTTTCATGCACAGGCTGTCCCATACCCATCGGTTATAGTATAACCACTCAATTCATTGTTTGTGTACACCTCGAATGTCTAATTGTGATAAAATAAAATTAATGGCCACAGAATTCTACTCCAGCTTGCTTTACACAAAAAGACTGTAGTCCTACCGAGTCAGATCAATGGCTTAAGTAACAACATCAAATGACAGCAATGGACACTCACTTTCTTGTATAGACATTCCTGTACCTACCAAATACAGCCATTTTATTGTGTGTGTATACTTTAGATATCTGATCATGATTAGATAAAAATGTTGCCCACAGTGATGTATTCATATGCACATTAGTCCTACCAAGCCATGGTTTCAGTCACTTTCATGCAGTTTGCTATATACCCACCAAAGGTACTTTATTGTCCGTGTATACATTTCAGATGGCTGATTGTGATCAAGTAATAAAAATGTTCATAGTAATGTATACCAATTTGCTTCACACAAACACCCAGTAGTCCTGCCAAGCCAAAGGACAGTCTTGTTCATCCACAGAGTCCACTGTATCCATAGTCATAGCTACTTTACTGTTTGTGTACACGTCAGCTTTCCAATTGTGATCAAACAAAATAATGGCCTTTCTATTACTATTCCCTTCGTCATACAAACACAGTACATAGGTCAGTTTCTTTCATAGACTGCCCTATACCCAACAATTGTAGCCATCTTTGGCTGTGTACAATTCAGATAAAGGATAATGTTCAAACAAAAAAGTACTGATCACAGTAATCTGCACCAGTTTGCTTGACACAAAGACATGGTAGTCCTGCCAAGTGGCTTCTTGTTTTCATCCACAACTGCCCTGTCCCAACCAATTATAGACAACATACATATTCTCACACAGATATGTAAAAATACAGCAAACATTTTCTAATTTTCCAAAATTGAGCCATGTTATGTTTTGTCCAACATAAAAATTGCTTAGTTATGAAAAGTTTGAAAGTATGTGTTAAAATTAGCATATGCTTACCTTGACATATGTATCCTGCCAATTATGGAGTTGAAACAACACAGCTCATGGTTGCTGTAATCTAATTATATGCTGACAT
This sequence comes from Protopterus annectens, assembly GCF_019279795.1. NCBI lineage: Eukaryota > Metazoa > Chordata > Ceratodontiformes > Protopteridae > Protopterus > Protopterus annectens. Next base: position 384,162,930 of record NC_056742.1, read on the forward strand.
AGCTATAGGAAAAAAAAAACAATGCACTTGCTCTATCTTACTATTGTTGTTATAAAAATGATACCGATGTACACCGCAGGAAGGGGAGTAGAACCAGCAGTGATTTTCACTGCTTTTACTTCTTCCACTTGTCAAAATAAATGCGGGCAGGCTGGATTACCATACGATGGCAATGTCATGCTGAGGGCACAAGAAATACTCTCAGCATCTGCATCTGGCCTGCAAGTTAGAATTCTGAGACTTCTGACAAATAAGTATTTCTGGTCAATTTGGTATTAGCAAATCTAGATGCCAAACTTCTTGGCATGAAGGTATTGCAGTTTGGTAGCATTGCATGCACTGTATGGTCTGCATACTGGCCCAATCTGTAAGTTTAGGGCAGGATAAGATTGCTCAAAAATATCCCAGTCCTGGAAGGGGAAGTCCACCCACAGGGCGATGTGTAGTTAGCTCTGTGAATAATGCATGAAGTTTTGCATTAAGTATTTTGATGCAAAAACAAAGACAGCTGCAGACAAGCTAGGAAGTTAAAGATATAGCAATTGTTTGTAAATTAATGTTTTCATAGTATGTGAATTAGTTAACTCGCTTCCAAGTACAGTATGGAAACATGAATAGCCAAATCTGATTTTAAGATGATATGTAGTCTTTAAAATGTATAGCGTACAGAATATGAGGGTAATAGCAGTTACATGGTTTGAAGATGGCCTTATGATCTCCATTGTAACAGCATTACCATTTTAGCCTGTGCTGCTTATTACTCTGCCAACTTCAACTATCAGTATTCTTTTGGAAATTGGCCAAACAACTCCCCAGGTGGTCTGCTATTTTCCTGTAACACCCACATTGTCAAGTACCAGGACTTCCTAAGTTACAAACTTACCAACCCTCTCATATGGGAAACTCAAAAACCTTAGGCATCACCCTCTTAACAAAAGTAGAACAGCTCCTGCCTGTGGCTCCACTAAACTCAATGTGCAACAGTAATATTCTACAAACTGCACAGTTTGTCTGTTTGATTCCCTTAACTACCACTACCCTACAAAAAGCTAATGGGCTACATTTTATTGCAGAAGATACCATATTGATTGTTTCCCATCTTTAAAAATAAAGCACATGGAATTTTGTCCAACAGTGGCCCAGAGGCCAAAAAAAATCCTTTTAACTACCCCTTGAAATAACCATGTTTAAGTACTCTAAGATTAACACTGCCCTCCCTCAGTCAAATGATAGGTGAAAAAGCCTTAAATATTGTTGTTCCTTCAACCTTATCCTACTCCTCTCACATGAAAAAAATAAATAAAAGAATTGCAATGAATTTGAAGTTAAATTACTAGAGCATCTACACAGTGATTAGTCTTGCTGTTACAGAGAAAATGAGTGAGTGCCAAACTATGTCCTCTAATCCTGAATGGTACATTTACTGATATGTTTGCTTTACTTTTGCAGGAATCCGATATTAGTTGCCAACACTTTTATACAGTATGTGTCAAGAGTGAAGACTGTCTCTGTATGTCTTGGAAATGTGCTGCTGTATGATATATGTCTTTAGATAGCTTAAGAAATGTATTTTACCTTGTTAAATATTGTTTTTTGACAAATTGCAAGGCAGAATATTGAAATGTGAAATTGTATGAGTATGATTGTGTCACTTGCTCAAACTGTGTCTTGAAAGAGTCCATGGATAAGTATGAGTTAACCTACATGATTAGAGTGCATCAGCTTAATTAACTAAATCGTATGTGTGTGTGTGTGTTATATATATATATATATATATATATATATATATATATATATATATATATATGTTTATATATATACATATATATATATATATATATATATATATATATATATTTATTTACATATGTGCGTGTTATATATTTATATGTGTATATATATATATATATATTTATTTACATAATTTTATTTATATATATATATATATATATATATATATATATATATATATATATATATGTGTGTGTGTGTGTGTGTATGCAGCCTGTTTTGTAATTTTGTTTCTGTAACTGCATTATGTTGTTGCAGTAATTAGTACTGTAGATGTAGAGAAGAGCTATGAAATTAAATCTCCTTCAGTGTCGTGGTGCCAGTCTCAGATCTTGAGACCTGTATACAGCATATCGCTAAACATAGCAATCTCTGTCCACACAGAGATGATGTAAATGTTACTGAATGTAATGCTGTTTCAAGGCAACTTCCATTATGTATTAGATGGTGCATATTAGCTGGCATATCTTATTTTTAATGACTGGACAACAATATACAGGGACATGAGCTCGCCCCAAAACAACATCTCAAAAGTTCTACTGAACAACTAGGTACTGCAAGTTAGTACTCTGTTGGGATAAGGTTACTGTGGTAAACATTCCCTCTGTTTAAATTTGCTTCAACAATGTAAGAGTATGATTGAATTTATTTTGAAATTTATTTATTAAACTAAGATTCTAAAAATCATCAAATCTGCATTGGACATGTTAGAGTACAGTACTTTGTTAGACATACTAGTTTACAGAAAGGGTTCCATATTGATGAAAGAAAAAACTACATCAGTCTGAATGACCACTCATGAGTAATTTTCATTTTTGGGTGCATTCTTCCACAGCAGCCCAAAACTGCAACATTGGAGGAGTAAAAAAGCAGTGCCCCCAAGACAATACAGGTATGAATAGTAAGTCATTTCATAACTCATGTACATTATTTTAGCCAATTATAGTGTACAAAACATAGAATATTTTCAGCCTGCTGTAATCTCAGCAGGATTATTATTATTATTATTATTATGTTCTACAGCCTGGCTTAGGAAATCTGTTAAATTAATACCTGAAATGCAAATATAACCTATTTTAAGACTGTGTCTTGCTATCAAACTGAAATGATTCATAACATAGCCATAGGCCCTCCATGCGGTGTGTTGTTTTACATAAATGCACTCCTGTATGGCATTTAGATATACAGAAACATGTTGTACTGGAGTTTTGACAGAGAACCCTAACATGGGGAGTCTCACAAGAGAGTGACCAACCCCATGATGGGATTTACCGTATAAAAGGTGACAGCCTGATCGACATAAATCTGATACAGCAAACAATAGCACCTAGTCCATGTTGTATTATTTTTAGTATGAGCCGTATATGGAGGAAGTAGAAACAACACTCACCAACATAAGCTGTAATGTATAAATTTGTATGTGTGGTACAGTGTGATGTCAGACTTAAAGGGGAACATTTATCTTGCCATTGATGTAATACTCTGATAATTGTCTTTTGCCAACAAGTTCAAGTGCGCTTATTTTGGTTTGTTTCTTTCATGTATAACAAAACATGAGGACATTCATTACTGAAGTATAGAAAAACTGCCACAAAAACACATCAGGTGTAGCTCAAGAAGGCACAGATTATAAACAAATAAAAAGCATGCAGGTAAGCCAACAAATAAATTCCAAGTAACAGTGAAGTTACTGAGGCCAGGAAGGTTACTATTTATGGCACTAAATGAAACATTTTTATACAATATATCAGTGTGATTACTATTTATAGCACTAAGTGAAACATTTCTATACAATGTATCAGTATGAATACATACATCGCATGTTGTATAATGTAGCACTGTGAATGGATACACTGCAAATTCACACTTAATATTCTGCCCAACTGATGAGGTGATATCACTGGATATAATAGGCAGCAAGAAGCAATGGGCAAGGTGTGGACAGTATTACAGTGGGGTAATAGAGTACCTAAAATTGTTTTGAGTATGAGACATTGGCCAGTGAATTGATTATTAAAGAATAATCATCAACACCCATAATGTAAGTACATAATTTCATTTAAGCTTACAACCTGCTGGCATTCATGAAACTTGACTGCTGTAATGCCAAGATTTCTTCCTAAGGAAGTTAATGACTGACTTCTGATAGTAAGGAGAAGTTTAAATTTATTATTATAAAATTGCAAGGTATTGTGTAATCTGTCATTTTTTTTGTATTATTGTCATTTACTTTTATTATTAGGTTATCTGATCTCGTGTTAGCTTCCCCAGCAATGCATAGATTTTCAAACAGAACCAACTTAGGTATTCCGTTATAAACAGGCAATATTGTCATTTCTAAGTAGCCTATAAGAAACAAAATATAAAAACAGTTCCTGAAGCATTTATGAATAGTTCAAGTCTTCAAACTATAAGATTTACTAATAAGGAATTATTTTACAGTTTATGTTCTATCATTTGACTTGTTTAAAGGCTACAAAAGGCAATATTGTACTCAATATCAGGTCAACACAATTAGTTATAACGTTGTACAATGATCTCTGAAGTGACTAGTTAGAATTAGATGGCCTACATAATATAGTTTCCTGATACTGCTAGGTACACACTGGTGAACTTTAAAACTTTGTTTAGCAGTATCCCTAGCTCTTTAACAGTATAATTTGTATGTGCTGATAGTTGTTTTGTAATTACAATCTATGCTCCCTTTGCCATGTTATACAATGTTATATACACCATGCCTCACAACTGTCCAGATTTTCACAGAATGTCCATATTTTTGCCTCATATTTTTGGTGTGTTCCTCATACATTTTGTGGTTTAATGACAAATCACTGAGGATTAAAGTTGTTTACTAATGACAGACATTTGAGTTTCTGACTTCAAATCCTTCAGAAAAAGGACACTTTTACAAACCCTTTTATTCTAACAACTTTCAAAATTTATAAGAACAATATTTAAACTCTGTCCCTATTTCTGGGCCTTTGGTCCCCCATTTTTTTAGTCTTTGTCCAGATTTCTTGTACTAAGATGTTGAGAGGTTTGACATGCCTGATATTAAAGGGGAGTTCATTACCACTATATTAGCTATGCATTCTTTGTGGACCAGCTTGGAAAACATAATCATATTTTAGTGAAATTATTATGTTACCTGTTTTACAGTTATCAGTATATTTGTTACCCCATTTCCTATTTTATATACAAGAAGAATTGTCCAGAAGAAAGTAGCTCCAGAAAAGATCCCTGTGGAATACCACAAGTAATTTGTGTCAAGATAGACAGAAACCCCACCTTGAATTGTTATGCTCTGTTGCTTAACCAATGTTTTACCCATTGAATTGTATATGAATTTATGTTTAATGCTACTGTCTATCAGCTGTTTCCTTATGTAGTTGTGTCACATGCCTTAACAAGGTCAGAAGAAGCAGCAGACACTGTCAGCCTTTAATCAAGTGCTGTTGCTCCCCCTCAAAGTATGTAAAAGGCAAGAGCTCCCCTTAATAAACTCATACTCTTATTTAACATAAATGGGTCCTCAGTGGCCTTGTGGATAAACTCCATAATACCTCTCTTCATGATTTTGTACAGATTATTGGTCAGACATGTCATTCTAAAGTTATTTAGGTCTGATCTGACTTTTACCTATTTGTGAATTGTTACCACTATAGCGTTTTGCTATAGGGCAAGAGACCTCTCCACCTGTTAACATATTATTTAACATGACTGAGAGGGAGTTAGCCAGTTTTTTTCTTGCTTTTATACAGGAAACCATCAGGTATGTTTTCTGGTCCCACGGAACCTGAGTTTTTCATTTTACTATTGAATGCAGTTATCATGTGTGTAGTTACATAAGAGATGCCCGAGTATAATATTAGGAATGAGTAATTATGCATGTTTATAGGATATTTATTTTATTGGGCTTTAGTAAATTGTCTAAATGATGTAACTGAATTTGCATTCAAGATTCTAGTATTCATTCTGCCTATTTTATAATTCAGATTGTGTATTCATGTTTAACTACTCGGACAGGTAAATAGAAGAAGGCCGTTTGATTCATTTAATAACTTTCAATGGACTAAAATATCATTAGGTTACATAAAGTAATAGCTTGCAAGTTTTACTTCAGAAAACCACCTAGAAATTTGTTGTCCGCACCTGTCTCTGGCATTCGCTTCAGTATGCCAGCAATCCCTTGTATGTGGCTATGCATTATTCTAATGATAATATTATCAAGTATGCTCTTAAACAGTGCCATTTTGTGCTATGCAGCTATCAGTCTCACCCTCAAAGACCTGAATGTTTATTTGTATTTATTTATTCATTCACTGTCTGTAATCACATAAGTGTACTGATATCAAACGAGTCTTTGGAGACAAAAGCTGGACGTGAGAAATGGAAACAGAAAAAATAGACCACACACACACACACACACACACACACACACACACACACACACACACACACACTCACATCAACATAGTAATTACACAGTATATTAAAAGAACATGCAATTTAACAGTGATAGTTTAGTCCTTGGATCATCTTCAATAATTGTAACTGCCTGATTCATTCACATAACAATGACATATGGCATGCTTTCCCAACTGGCTTTATAACCATGACTTCAGCAGGATGAACACTGTGCATATTTGTTTTTCCTTTTACTAGATGAGGCTGCTTCAACAGCATGCCATGGCGTAGATGAGATTTAAAGTAATGGCATAACTCCGCAGCCCTTTCAGGACACAGACAGTGTTATATAAACAATTCCCAGAATATGACGAGTGTGATAATTATAGTAAGAGACATTTAATCCTACATGAAACTTTACAAAGCACTTGACATTTGTGATCTTACAGCATATGATTAAAGGACACAGATTTTATATTCCTTCAGTCATGTTATACTACCTGTTTTCTGTGTGACTTTGTATATCACAGATATTCTTTTTCAAGAAGGGATTTAACTGCATCTTCCTTGAAACAAAAAATAGAGGAGAAAGATTCAGACCAATGAAAATAATTAAGAAAGTTTACTGATTAATTGAAGAAGAAATTTAACTGATCAAATAGAAAACTAACCATGGGAATGCTTACATATATTTGAATAAAATATATTAGACCTAGTCATTTAGTTTCAGAGACATTTTTCCTGTGACGATACTAGTATTCATAGGGTATTTTAATCTCGGCTAGTGACTGTATTCTTTTTTATTGACTAGAGTTCTTAAGTTTATAGTTTCAGTTGTCAAACTTATTTTCTACTGTCCTTTAAAAAGTGTGATTATTGTAATCCCGTGTTATGTATTTTCTAGTGTGTGTGTGTGTGTGCGCACATACGTGCGTGCACATGTGTATGTGTGTACACACTGTTGTTGAAGCTTTTTGAAGGAAGTTACTGACCAACAGCCAGCCGGCAGTGAGAACCTTGAGTTAGATGATTGTCACTGTTGAAGTGACACCCTGACCGCATGTGCAAAAATGGAGGAAAAAAGTGGTTGTGGATGCTGATAGGAAGAGAAAGTTTATTCCATAAGGTGCTGTGTAATGTATGTCTCACTTTTTTGCATTATTGATATTTATTTTTGTAACAGATGCTCTACTCTTGAGCATTCAAGATGTAGACTTTTAAAACTAGATCAGACATTGCCTTACAGACCAAGCTAAGATCACTTCTGAGTAACTTTTAAGAAATAAAATATAATGAGTGTTCTCATTGGCTTTCTGAATAGTTCAAAGTTCTCCAGCCCTAAGAAATTACCATACTTTTTCAAGTCCTTTCAAGAAGCTTATTCAAAAGCTTAAAAAATGCAGTACTATATTCAGTAATGGGTCAGATCAGCAAAGTAAAAAGTGGTAAAGGATCTCCCTGGTGTTGCCAGATATGCCCTTTAGAATTAGATGAGCTATAAATATATGCTTTACTGACTGTGGTAGACAGACAATGGCCAACATTTAAATCGTTGTCTGTCATTAACTGTAGATCCTCAGTGGTGGTGTCACTTTTTATAATTTGGCTTTCTTTTGCAATCACGATTTATGTCTTTTTTGCCAAGTCTTGTGACGTTACCTTTACTGACATTAAAGCTGAGGTCATATTCAAGTGTGTAATTTTTGTAGACAAGCTTAAAGATCTTTGACATATTTTACTGAAATAATATTATCTAATAATGTTACATATTTTGACTCATCAGCATATTTTAATTGCTTTTTAGTTGATCATATTCCAGCTTCTTATGACTCCGTTGCTTTCAGATGAATAGACAGCGTACTTGAGAGCAAGAGATCACGTCCTTGAAACAGAATAGACTAAAAAGAGATACTGGATCCATCAGTACATTTCTAAACATATTTTCCCCAAGTTTGTACAACCTCTAAGACAGTATACTTAGATCAGTGGTGCTGGGGCAATGTTTCCATGTCAGGATGTGCAAGGGGTCTTCCTGTCCTGCAGAAAAACAAAGTTTCGTTAAATTGCTACTAATCTGAAGCAGAAGCAGTCTTGCACAGTTAGCAGTGAATTACTTGGAGATGACTGGAACTTGTCTAAAGTCAAGTAGAGCCCCAGATTTAGGTATCCCTATCCCATTTTCCACTTTTTAATCTTGGAATAGCTGTCCAAATATGATGTGGCCCCTGTACAGAGTCCCGTGGGACAACACAATAAACCTCTGCCAGGATAGACAGGTAATACCACACACATATTGATTTGTGTTTTGCTGCTTAGTGCTTTGCTGATTGGATTATGTATGAATTGACATTTAATGATCCTAATTTATCAATCGTTCCCTTAATGTGAGACAGTATAGAAAACTTTAACAAGGTCAGGATAAACAGTGCTCACTGACCACCCTTCATCCAATGCAGCTATCACCCCATCAGTGCATGTCAGTAAATTCAGAAGGCAAGATCTTACCTTAACAGACCCATACAGTTCCATATCCCCGTTTCGTTTTGATATGCTCCATTGTGATCTGCATGATTTTACAAGGAGCACTGGCCAAGGTGACATATCTAAAATTGTTTGGGTCTGGTGTGCTTCCTTCTTTGTGAATTGGTACCACTATAATCTATCTCTGTAGTTCAGGGACATGGTTACATCCTAACATTTTATTCAGGCACTGGAAGATTGATAAGGATTTGGGCAGGTTTTTCTTGATTCCATATCAGAAACTACCAGGAATGTTGTCTAGTTGCTTGGAATTTTTTAATTTTACTTGTGTCAGCCATCACCATGTTTGTTGTCAAATAAGGTACATCTCTTTGTCTCTATGACATATTTCTTTGCTAATTGTGTAGTTTGCACAAACCTTTTCTGCAATCACATTTGCTGTGCACTATGGTTGGTGATCACTTTGTTTATTTTTCACAACTTTTCCTTTCAGTTTTCTGACTCATGCAGGAGGAAATGAGGTTTTCCTGAATATTAACAGCAGACATGAGTCTTCAAATTGGGCTTTTAGTGATTAACAGAATACATGGAAGGAGACATACAGCACACAGTGATGGTGTACAAAGTTCAATTCCACAATGTCTCATAAGTGTGTGCACTTCTGGGTTTTTACTATCAATGTCACCGTATGATGGGAAGATATTTCCCTTTGGAAATTACATATCTCCATGTTTGTGTAAACATACTTTGATGGGTGGAATGAATGAATGACAAGGGGAGGGGGCCAGAATTTCACATTTATAGTGAGAATGTTTTCTTTTCTTTCTTTTTTTTTTTTTTTGCAAGGGGCAAGTACCCCTGTGTAGTGGGAAACCCCACACCCTTATATACTGTCTCCATGGCCACATGAATGGGAAAAAAAGGCAAACTCATGAGTGCTGAAAGTGGTTTTCAGTTATATTGATACACACTGCTGGCACATGCACAACTGGCAATAATAAATCTGTAAGACTTTCCATCTCACAGGGTGGTGATCAGCAGAGAAGTATTGCCAGAACCCAAATAAGAGAAAGAAATGGGAATGATTAAATAATCACATTCTGTGTGTGATAACTGGTTATGTTAGTCTGATTACTAGATCTCTTTTCAGGAATAATCCTGGTGCACTGGCAATGTTAACATGTAATTTTAACACAATGCTGTAAAATAATAAACTAAAAATGCAGACTGATGCAAATTAAGGAAAAGATAAAAGCAAATTAAAGTAGAGTTTCATGACATTAGAGGAAGTTGCATGTCTTGTAATGCATCTTGCCTGCGAGAAGAACAGTGTATTAATCCTGACTTGAATATATATTGGAGTAGTCTTAAAATGAAATAGAAATTACATTGTCCCTACATCACTGTAAAACCCACTACATACCCTCTGCACTGATCATGTACCCTTAAGTGCACTATTACCGTTTTACATGCTAAACATAAACAGATTAGCTCCATCTGCTGCTCCTGCAGCATAAACCACATCAATGGTGGCCCTATACCGGGGCCCACAGACAGTAACTAACTGGGTTTCAAGTAGTCTTTCTACACTAAGCAGCCAGTTTTTCCTGATTATCGTATAGCCAGGTGTCCGTTTTCATAATCCTGCAGGTATGTACTTGCCATGCTGTTAATTCCAGAATGATGTATATGGATAGCCCAGTACTCTGGAATGTCCTTTGAAAGTCAGAATTTGAGTATGTGAAAGTGTACATTGTGCAGACAAATAGGATTCAATCACTTGGGGTTTCAGTTCTATCCATTTGCTCTAGTTATTTTAGACGGATATCACAAACAGAAGGAAAGAGCTGGTTAACACCAGTACCACACATATCATTGCCGTGATCGTATCTAAAATATGGTGCCTACTTGTGAAGTCCATACCTCAGGAAGCATGGAGAGCAGTCTAAAGGCAATTGGATGAAGGTACTGGTCCAAACACCTTTTTCAGGCATGAATATAAACAAAAATGCAACAATATTACAACAGTAAAACAGAAACTCATGGACATGCAAAAAAAGTTAATCTTCTGTTAAGAAATTTTATTACAATGGCAGCTCAGATGACCCAGGCTTGACTAGTGTCACAAGCACTGGAAGGATTAGACAGGGGAGGATGGGAGTGAGTGACTGATGTCAGCTTGCCAATCCCAGGGAAAGGGATGCTGCCTAGTGTCACAACAGCAGCACTAATTGCGTGGCGAGTTCCACTCTGCAAATGGCATGCCGCTTGGTCAGGAGGTTTTACATGTGAGGCAGCATGCATGCACCTCCCATAAGCAGCAATGCAATAGCTCATAAAAGGGTGGTATGGGGCTAGAACATATTCCCCAGTAGCCATGTGATGTTGCATCGGTGTCTTTACTCTCCTCACTAGTCCCGGGCATGGGGTGGACTTAGCCCAAGAAGGAGAAGGAGGGTCTAGTAGACCTAGTGAAGGACAGGAGCTGATGGTCAGCTGTAGGGAGAGGGACAAAAAATGAAGAAAGACATTCAATACAATGCATATGTATGTAACAACAAGTTTTGTGTAGTACAAATGTTTAAAGTAAAACAACAATAATGAATCACTGCTTTTGTGTGGGTTTGAACAGTGCATTGGATCTGTAGAAAGCAAATGTATGGCGATAGAAAATAAAATATAGCATTTCAACATAAATTTAGAATTAACTATAAGGACACGGTAATATAGCAAATGTTCAATACCTACTGATATTATATAAAATACCATATTATATACAAGCTTTAACCTGGGAGAGGTACAGAGTGTAATAATGCTTCATGTATACTGTTATTATGTATAATACCATATTATATACAAGCTTTAACCTGGCAGAGGTACAGAGTGTAATAATGCTTCATGTATACTGTTATTATGTATAATACCATATTATATACAAGCTTTAACCTGGCAGAGGTACAGAGTGTAATAATGCTTCATGTATACTGATATTATATAAAATACCATATTATATACAAGCTTTAACCTGGGAGAGGTACAGAGTGTAATAATGCTTCATGTATACTGTTATTATGTATAATACCATATTATATACAAGCTTTAACCTGGCAGAGGTACAGAGTGTAATAATGCTTCATGTATACTGATATTATATAAAATACCATATTATATACAAGCTTTAACCTGGGAGAGGTACAGAGTGTAATAATGCTTCATGTATACTGTTATTATGTAAAATACCATATTATATTACAAGCTTTAACCTGGGAGAGGTACAGAGTGTAATAATGCTTCATGTATACTGTTATTATGTATAATACCATATTATATACAAGCTTTAACCTGGGAGAGGTACAGAGTGTAATAATGCTTCATGTATACTGATATTATATAAAACACCATATTATATACAAGCTTTAACCTGGCAGAGGTACAGAGTGTAATAATGCTTCATGTATACTGATATTATATAAAATACCATATTATATACAAGCTTTAACCTGGCAGAGGTACAGAGTGTAATAATGCTTCATGTATACTGTTATTATGTATAATACCATATTATATACAAGCTTTAACCTGGGAGAGGTACAGAGTGTAATAATGCTTCATGTATACTGATATTATATAAAATACCATATTATATACAAGCTTTAACCTGGGAGAGGTACAGAGTGTAATAATGCTTCATGTATACTGTTATTATGTATAATACCATATTATATACAAGCTTTAACCTGGGAGAGGTACAGAGTGTAATAATGCTTCATGTATACTGATATTATATAAAATACCATATTATATACAAGCTTTAACCTGGCAGAGGTACAGAGTGTAATAATGCTTCATGTATACTGATATTATATAAAATACCATATTATATACAAGCTTTAACCTGGGAGAGGTACAGAGTGTAATAATGCTTCATGTATACTGTTATTATGTATAATACCATATTATATACAAGCTTTAACCTGGCAGAGGTACAGAGTGTAATAATGCCTCATGTATACTGTTATTATGTATAATACCATATTATATACAAGCTTTAACCTGGCAGAGGTACAGAGTGTAATAATGCTTCATGTATACTGATATTATATAAAATACCATATTATATACAAGCTTTAACCTGGGAGAGGTACAAAGTGTAATAATGCTTCATGTATACTGTTATTATGTAAAATACCATATTATATACAAGCTTTAACCTGGGAGAGGTACAGAGTGTAATAATGCTTCATGTATACTGTTATTATGTATAATACCATATTATATACAAGCTTTAACCTGGAAGAGGTACAGAGTGTAATAATGCTTCATGTATACTGTTATTATGTATAATACCATATTATATACAAGCTTTAACCTGGGAGAGGTACAGAGTGTAATAATGCTTCATGTATACTGATATTATGTAAAATACCATATTATATGTAAGCTTTAACCTGGGAGAGGTACAGAGTGTAATAATGCTTCATGTATACTGTTATTATGTAAAATACCATATTATATACAAGCTTTAACCTGGCAGAGGTACAGAGTGTAATAATGCTTCATGTATACTGTTATTATGTATAATACCATATTATATGTAAGGTTTAACCCGGGAGAGGCAGACAGTGTAATAATACCCCACATATACTGATATATATAATACCATGTTATATACAAGCTTTAACCTGGCAGAGGTACAGAGTGTAATAATGCTTCATGTATACTGATATTATATAAAATACCATATTATATACAAGCATTAACCTGGCAGAGGTACAGAGTGTAATAATGCTTCATGTATACTGATATTATATAAAATACCATATTATATACAAGCTTTAACCTGGGAGAGGTACAGAGTGTAATAATGCTTCATGTATACTGTTATTATGTAAAATACCATATTATATACAAGCTTTAACCTGGGAGAGGTACAGAGTGTAATAATGCTTCATGTATACTGTTATTATGTAAAATACCATATTATATACAAGCTTTAACCTGGGAGAGGTACAGAGTGTAATAATGCTTCATGTATACTGTTATTATGTATAATACCATATTATATACAAGCTTTAACCTGGGAGAGGTACAGAGTGTAATAATGCTTCATGTATACTGTTATTATGTATAATACCATATTATATACAAGCTTTAACCTGGGAGAGGTACAGAGTGTAATAATGCTTCATGTATACTGATATTATGTAAAATACCATATTATATGTAAGCTTTAACCTGGGAGAGGTACAGAGTGTAATAATGCTTCATGTATACTGTTATTATGTATAATACCATATTATATGTAAGGTTTAACCCGGGAGAGGCAGACAGTGTAATAATACCCCACATATACTGATATATATAATACCATGTTATATACAAGCTTTAACCTGGCAGAGGTACAGAGTGTAATAATGCTTCATGTATACTGATATTATATAAAATACCATATTATATACAAGCTTTAACCTGGCAGAGGTACAGAGTGTAATAATGCTTCATGTATACTGATATTATATAAAATACCATATTATATACAAGCTTTAACCTGGCAGAGGTACAGAGTGTAATAATGCTTCATGTATACTGATATTATATAAAATACCATATTATATACAAGCTTTAACCTGGCAGAGGTACAGAGTGTAATAATGCTTCATGTATACTGTTATTATGTAAAATACCATATTATATACAAGCTTTAACCTGGCAGAGGTACAGAGTGTAATAATGCTTCATGTATACTGTTATTATGTAAAATACCATATTATATACAAGCTTTAACCTGGGAGAGGTACAGAGTGTAATAATGCTTCATGTATACTGTTATTATGTATAATACCATATTATATGTAAGGTTTAACCTGGGAGAGGCAGACAGTGTAATAATACCCCACATATACTGATATATACAATACCATGTTATATACAAGGTTTAACCTAGCAGAGGCAGGCAGTATAAGAGTGTACCACAATACAGATTTTATTTTATTTATTTAACATTTGTTGACCGGGAAAGTCCAACTAGGACAGAACCTATTTTCAGCATAGGCCCAAGGAGAAATGCACCAGACGTATGTCTTTGGAATGTGGGAGGAAACTGGAGTACCTGGAAGAAACCCATGCGAACACAGGAAGGACATGCAGACTCCACATAGAAGGCACTCCAGCCAGGAATAGAACCAGAGAGCCTCTTGTTGTGAAGTGACAACATTAACTGCTGCACCGCTGTGCTGCCCAAAACTGGACACAACAGGTTCCACTGAGATTTGAACTCAGACTGCTGGACTGAGACTCCAGAGTGCTAACCAGTACACCATGGAACCAGATTAAGTGTATAATATAATGTAATATTGTATACAAGGTTTAACCTAGGAGAGGCAGGCAGCATAATAATGCTTCATATATACTTGACACAGACAATTACAGGAAAGGGTCTTGTGAAACAGCAACTGGTGTACGGCTAAGAAAGATAGCTTAGGTGAGACTGTGTGTGTGTGTGTGTGTGTGTGTGTGTGTGTGTGTGTGTGTGGTCAAAAAAGATGTATGTGAAGTAGGAGTGGGACAGAAAAGAGTGGGAACAAAATAGAATGCAATTGAGGGTCTTCCTCCTCTAACTAGATTTAGTTACTTTAAATGTTTTCATAAGTGGCAACATTTCCCCTTTCGTTTTAGGGATGAGTAGGTTTTCTTGTTGGAGATGTGGGGCAGAGGATGCTAGTTATCATTTGATCTGGTTTTATACTGAGGTTTCTAGTCAGTAGAGGAGGGTCATAGGCGCCACCGGATGGACTTCATGCATCTCTTTACCTGACATTGCTGATATGTGTTTCTCATTGTTGGGTATATTTACTAAGCATTTGGAATTTAGTCTTATTTTACGGGCTTCTAAAGCTTCTGGAGAATGATCCTGCTGGACTACTTATATTAGTTGTTTGTTTCTTTTAATAGACTATGGAAGTGGTCATATTTAAACCTACATTTGAAAGACTGGAATAATTACTCAAATGTTTTTGTTTATTTCATTATCATATTCATAAAATGTGACTGCCATAGAATTTTGATGTTTTTTTCTTGGGATTTAGCAAGATTTGGATCTTTCTTGCAGTGTTTTTATTTTCTTTTAGGGGTCTAAATCGTTTAGGAATTAT
Organism: Protopterus annectens; assembly: GCF_019279795.1. NCBI lineage: Eukaryota > Metazoa > Chordata > Ceratodontiformes > Protopteridae > Protopterus > Protopterus annectens. The sequence continues at coordinate 384,178,760 of NC_056742.1, forward strand.
TGACTTTTTTGTTTTTCTTTATACTTACTGTGCCCCCTGCTACTAATTTATTCCAACTCCGAGATTGTACTACAGTGTGGATATGGATGAATTTACAATCCCACTGTACCGCAATCTCATACATATAGTCGAACACACTTATGTGACTGCACTACTGCATTCGCATAAGTGTGTTCGACTGTCCACACCACTATTCCTTTTCTGAACGACATTCTCATTTTCAGCAGCATAACTGCTGACAGCATGTCATTCGCAAAAATGCTAGAAAACCATATATATATATATATATATATATATATATATATATATATATATATATATATATATATATATATATATATATATATATATATATATATATATATATATATATATATACACATACACACACACACACACACACAAAAAATCATACATACACACACATATTATATATATATATATATATATATATATATATATATATATAGACATATGGGTCTACCTTGACCTATCAAAATTATGATTCTCCAAAACGTAATTTCGCAACCCTGTTTTTCTGAAAGTGAATTCATCCAGAAATGCACTTTTGTGGAAAACCAAGTCAATGAAAAGCAACTCCGGTTGCTGTTGTGGATTGTGGCATAGTGGGAATAAAGGAATATTCCCTTTTCCTTACTGTAGTGCAGTCTTGGAGTTTAGAATATATAAGTAGCGGGGATGTGGGGGGGGCTTGTAGCCCTGCATAAATGTGTTTAGTGTTGTCATGTTTTTTTAATGCGGTTTTTGTTGACTCAGCTTTTTGCAAAAGTGCATTTTTGGATGAATGCATTTTTGGAAAAACGGGGTCACAAAATTATGTTTCGGAGAAATGTAATTTCGATGGGTTGAAGTAGACCTATATATATGGATCTACTTCAGTAGATCGGCATAGCATAATACCGAAATTTAGAATGCTGAGACAAAAAGATCACAAGTGAACTTTAATGAATGTTAACATTGCCGAACATGTTAAAAATCGAAAACCTAATACGCATGTCCGGAAGCACCACAAAGATCGACCTGAACTCAAACAAATATCTCCAGACACGTCTTTGTAACATGGAAGGAAACCAGAGCACCCAGAAGAAATCCACACAGACACAAAGAGAACATGCAGACTACACACAGAAGGCACCCCAGCTGAGAATTGAACTAGAGAACCTCTTGCTGTGAAGCGACAATGCAACCGCTGTACCACTGCGCCATCCAGGACATAAGGACATAGATCCTTATGTATTCCAAAACAGTCTCAGGTGCACAAACCAATAAACAGTGCAGGGAACTAACAAATATTCCCCCATTTTAAGAAAAAAGTCACTAAAATAGTGATTTTATTGACTAATGACCAAATGGCCACTTAGCTAAAAGCAGTCAGACTAGCAACATGCAACAATGCAGACCAGTTTCACCCACAAAAATCTACAGCCAGTTTTAGATAATGTTAGGATGATTTTAAAGGATACAAAGAATTTTCTGAATTATGTATTTGAATGGTTTAAGGGAACAGGTATGCATACAGATACAATTCTTGTAACCCTTGATGTCAACTCTTTTTACCATTATACCAAATGAACTGGGTATTGAGAATGTAAGATTGTTTTTAGCTAACCATAGTGATCTATCTTACAACAGAATTATGCTGTTATGTTCCTTGCTTGAGCCGATTTTAGAGAATCATGTGTTTATTTTTGAAAGTGAATTTTATCTTCAGAAAACTGAGGTTGCCATGGGAACAGTATGTGTAAATACCTATGCTAATATGGTTTTAGCAATGTGAGAGTTGGAAAAAGTACTAAATAATAACCCCGTCATTGATTGCATCTGTTATTACAGATGTTTTGTGGATATCTCCCTAATATGGAAAGGTACACCACATAAATTATTCGAATTTATAGAGTTTTTACATACTACTACCAATATCTTAAGTTCAGTTATGAGTGGTTGCATTGGATTTCTTAATCCTCAAACAGATGCCCTACGCAGACCGTCTCAAAAAACTCCAGCTTTACTCCGTCGCATATCGCCTACTCAGAGGTGATCTCTGCCTAACTTACAAAGCTATGTCAAACCCAGAGCTGTTGGACATACTCCACTTAAAGAAATCCCAATCCCTCCGAGCTACACGCTCTAGGGACCTAAACCTTGTCACCACAATAAACAGAACATGCCAGAGGGATAGATTCCTGTCCCAGAGACTTTCCACACTCTGGAGCAGACTACCTATGTATATCAAACAAAGCTCCTCATTAACACTCCTCAAGAAAAATCTTGATGATTGGATGGGAAATAGGAAATTTACCCCAGGGATCACCTCTGTGGCTCTGCTCGACAGTGGCACAGGAAAATAATTTTCTTGGGTGGCAAAAGTCAGGGTACCTTTTTGGCTGGGCTTATATAGGCCCCAGGGCCGATAGCCTAGTATCTACCTATGAACCTATATCATGGTGAATAAAAATATGTTAGGTGGATTGAATACAATTTTATATAAGAAAACTTGTAAGAAAAATAATTTATTACATAAATCAAGTATGCACCCCAGACTTATACCAAAAAATGTTCTGAAGGGTCAGTTTTTAAGTGCTATGGGGTTACATGACAATGATTACTCGCTGGACAGAACTTTGGGTACTATGGCCAATGAATTTTTAAAAAGATTTTATTGCCATAAAGAGACTGAGAATACAATCATAGTAGTATGATCATTAAAGGAAATATCTGCTGGACCCCATTTTCTGAGAGTTATTGCATTGATTCGCAGACAACCCACATTAGGTGTAGTAGAGATCTTAAAATTCTGCTGACCTATTAAAGTGACATTAATACTGTCTGTGACATCATTAAGACAAATTGGTCAGTTTTAATGGGAGACAAACATCTTAAGATCCTTGGTACTATACCTAGGTTTTCTTTCAAGAATATTTCATTGAAACATCACTTGTGTTATAAACAACAGACTTCTTATCACACAGCTTATGATCGCTTAAGGATCTTTATGTGTCACTCTTGCAGTGCATGCAAGTTTGTATGGTCCAGTCTACATGTTACACATCCATCACATTGAACTTGAATTTCATGCAGACTGTAAAAGTAAGAAGTTGGTCTGTCTTGCACAACTTACAGCATGCAGTGCATTTTACATAGGGAAAAACACTCAGACTTTAAAAGAGAGGATTTTAGAACGTAATGACATCGGAAAACAAAGGTTAACTAGTGCTTTAGCAAGGCACGTCAGTGATTCTAGCCCCGAATATTATTTTAAATTTCTTGTTTTAGAATTAACGAGTATTAATATGAGGGGAGGTGATTTAATGAATCAAAGTGAATACTGCAAACTCAAATGGATTTTACATTTACAAGAGGACAAGAGCCCCGGTCTTAATGTCTATTTGTTTTTAAAGCCAGTGCTCAGGTCACGTGATCTGTTTCATTGATTTGATTTGTCTGCTTAGGGTTTTTAAATGAGCTGTCATAAGTAGTGTTTATATGGTCTGAAGAACTCACTTTGCCGTGAAAGCGCTTACCTTTGTTTTGTTTAAATAAATACTTTGTGTTTTAGTCAGCAATGGTGGTCGGTTATTCTTTTTCTTTCGTTTTTATTTGACTTCGGTGGATGTTATCAAACTTTGCCCACTGTTATCTACCTTTTTTTTTACTTTTTACATTTTCAGCTACTGCCAATAAATAAAGTAGTCTTAGGGCTAGGGATTTTAGGTGTGCACACTGTAGAGAGAGAGCACAGCTCACTGCAACAGTTATAACCACAATATGCCTTAGTAGTTTGCAGTAACTACACTGCTCTGCACAAGACTATTTTTATTACACGAGCACAAGTTCAAATCGTGAAATATCAAAACTGGTGAAACTAAGAAAACATTAGTTTTTTTGGAGGGGGGGGTCAATTCCCTCTGCAGTCCCAGAAGCCCTATTAATTATAAACACCAACTCTGAGATTGCACAACAGTGGGGAAAGGGCCACAACCACAATCAGTATGTGTCACACTCACTTGCAGCCTTTGACATGAAAACCTTATTTTAAAATCTCTAAAGATATGAGGAGAGATTGTCATGGCAGATATATACCTTAAGGTGACGCCAACACACATGAGTTGCATCGGGTAATAATTTGGGGTAGCAGAATGAAAAAAGAAGAAAGAAAGGTCAGAGGTAATATGAAAATAATATGAACTATTTATGTCAGAGTATGATGGATACTTGGAATAGACGACCCATCAGGGAGTTGCCTAAATTATTAGAAGTATTAAAAATGCAAAGACCATATACAAGAGAACTTTTAAAAATGGAAAAAAAATGTGAAAAAACCCCCAGAAAGGCTATAGATTTGTTACAAACAGCGTCTTCATATGTTAGTTAATCGTGTTCTCTAAACCCAGTTTGCTGTGTGACACACACGTAGTAACCAGATCTCCTAGTATTGAACCTTGTGAAGGTATGTCATTGCTTACTATTTCCTTCTTCGAACAGTCCCTCTATAAAAACTGACAATTTCTTTAATAAAGCAAAAAGTTTCCACTGTCCATCACTGTTTTCTTCCCATGTGGAGAATTGTATGAAGAAAAGTGCTCCAGTATATGAATGTATGCAGAAAGCTTCCCTTATCCATCTACGCAGTGATCCAGTTAATGCACTAAATAAAATTTGCTTGGTAAAGCATCTGTTGTATGAAACAATACTGTTGGTTGTCAGTGAAGTCACATGGGAGAATTGCACAAGTTTATTTATTTCTTTAACATTTGCTCTTAAACAGACTCTCTCTCTTTTGAGCTTGTGGCTCATCTTCTGTTAACACTCTAGCCTGTTAATCTGTCTTAGGCCTATTTGTTACTTCCATTGTACTATTGTGTGGGTGACCATATAGGCAGCCAGTATCCTAACAAGGCTGCTTTTCTGCCATGCCCTGCATCTGTCCCCTGCAGTAGCTGGGCCTGGGGGCACGCTTCCACACAGCTGCACACGAGTTACAGTGCACAAACTTGCTTTGGGAGACTTAGCACTCACGGAGTCTCTGTGCATGGGGGCACATATACATAGACATCCAGCTACTGTCACTGCAGCAGTTGGAGTCTGATAAATGTCCTTCCCTCTCAGCTGCTCATTGTGATCCTTCCCTGCTGAATCTGGTATCTCATGGACCACATATCTGAGCTGTAATTAGGGCTCCTTCTATCTGTGCCACAGCCCCACCTGCTCTACTGGATCTTTCCCATGATTTTTTCCTACAATAGAAGTAAGGCTAAAAGCCTTATAATTACCTGGATTCTTCCTAAACCTCACCTTTGTTCCAAGGAATCACCACTGTTGATCTCCAACCTTGTGACAGTATTTCAGTTAGTATCAGAGAATGTATATTTCTGCCACTATTTCAACAAGTGCCACTACAAATGTATTTAAACCTGGGGGGCTGCTCACCTGAATGTAATATCTTATGTCCATCAGGTATCTTATGTTTCATTTTAACCTCTTCCTCTACCACTCTTTCATCTGTCCAAATGTCCTCATCCACACCTGATGCACCTTACCATGCTGACATTCTGCCTTGTCCATAGTTTGTAAACAGTGAGCTGAACACCTTATTCAGTAATTTGTTCAGATTTTCCATATTTCATTCTATCCTTTCAAATAATGTTATCTAATAATTTCATATGTATTTCCTGTTATAGTTAAATACATTGTGTTCCATAGCAACTCCTTAGCACACAGGGATATAGCCTTGAACATAACCCAGACATCTCAGGATCAATTAACAAACTAGACACTGAGGAAGCTGATAAGAGAGGGTGGGAGTGAATGAAAATGCAGACTCACCCATCCTTTGGGGTGGAAGGTGGTCTAGCCTACTGCAGCGATGGCACATACTGGAAAGAGAGAACTGCATAGCATGTAGCATGTTGCTGGGGACATGCACTATGGTTTCCCCCATAAGTGTAAGCAACTCTGGCAGAATGTGGTGTCATGGTGCCCGTCAATGTTTTACTGTAACTGTCGTAAAATAAACTAAGCAATGGGTTATCCACTTGGAGAAGATTTAGTCACAGATTAGTCTTTTAGTTACAGATTGTCCTTGCATACCCGAGATCAAACTTTCTGGTGTCTTTGATTTGTTTTAAGAATATTTCTCCAGTAGTTTTCCAGCACAATAAAGGCCACCTCTAATGTAATAAAAAGCTATTTATTAATCCAATAGACAGCAAAACCAAACGAAACAGCAAACGGACAAAGCACTTTCATTTCCTAGCACAGAAACATCATCAGAGTCCTGATCTCTGAAAAGCAGGTTGATTACAACCTCCTTATTGTGAAAACAACAGCTTTCAACAATTTACAGGAAAAAATAATTTAGAGATATTTAAAGTAATTTAGAAACTGGAGAAATACATGCATTCAAATAACAAATGGCTGGAGAGAATAAAATAAGCTTTAACTATCTTATCAGTTGAACTGATAAAATTGCAAAAATCAGAGATTGAAATGAAGGAAATCCTGGCCAAAAACATGGCTTCTTAAAGAAAACGGTTTTAAGAATAAAGGAACTGGAAGACGGAGCGTGCAAAGAAAACCTGAGATTTTCTGAGATCCCAGAGGAACTGGAAGAAATAGACTGCATTCATTTTATGAAAATACAAATAAGCAACTGGACAGGCGTTCAGCAGGATTTATTAATTGAAAGGGGATATCCTGTGTAATGAGAAAGAAGTCAATACCTATTGTACTGAAGATGCAGCCATTCCAGTAGAAAGAGCTATTTCTGAATTGTTTTCTGGAGGATCAAAGACATTTTTGGATGCAGAACAGGCTGAGAAGGAAATAAAATCAGTTTACCCAGGAAAGTGTTGAGCCAGCAAGCTGAAGGAGATTGTTTCTCGTTCTTCTGACAGGAATGTGCATACAGAGAGACTTTGCCAGAGAAACATTTTCCATTGTTCCAAAGGAAATGATTGAGTGATAGAAAATAGTCCAGGAGCAAACTAAAAAAATCAAGAGTGCCAAGACTTTGAACCAGAAACTGGCGTTGAGTGGTTGAGATGAGGAAGATCAGCAACAAATGTAAAAGTTGGAAATAAATGGAAAAATTGTAAACTCATTTTCATAATATGCAGTTTGGACATGAGAAATGTGTTTCTGCAAGAAATAGGTAAACAGACTAGAAATTTGTTGACTGTTAAATTGATGGGCGGACTCAGCATTATTCACACTTTATCATTAAAGGCTAGAAGGACAATGAAGCAAATGATGATGTAACTGAGTTCATAGGTTCATACTAGGCTATCTGCCCTAGGGCATTTCTAAGCCTAGCCAGAGTGTGTTTGGCTTTCGCCACCCATTTTAAATTAATTTTGCTATGCCCTTTTTCGAGGTTAGTATACTGTGCCTCTGTCTAACAGTGACACAGAAGTGATACCCGGAGTAAACCTATGATCTCTCATCCACTCATCAAGATTCCTCTTGAAGAGAGTCAGTGAGGGACTCTGCCTAACCTGGACTGGGATTTTATTCCAGAGTGAAGGGAACCTCTGGGTTATGAATCTGTCCCTCCAGCATGTCCTATTTATTTCAGTGCTGAGGTTCAAGTCTCTCGAGCGTGTAGCTCGATAGGATTTGGATTTTCTGAGGTGCAGCATGTCCATTAATTCCGGGTTCGACATGGCTTTATACGTCAGGCACAGATCGTCTCTGAGCAGGCAGTATGCCACTGAGTAGAGCTGGAGTTTCTTTAACCGGGCAGCATATGGCATCTGTTTGAGCCCTTTGATCCTCTTGGTGAGGTACTTTTGGGGTCTTTCCAGTTGCTGCAGGTGTCTGGTAAGGTACATCCCAAAAGGGGCATTGTACTCAATTATGGGCCTGATGATGGATGAGTAAAGAGGCATGATGACCTCCCCTGATCTAGATGTGAATCCCTTCATGATTAGGTGGGCTATATAAAATGTTTTTCTAACCACTTTGGCCACGTGGTTGTCAAATGAGAGATTGCTATCAACTTGGGTCCCCAGGTCCCTAATTACTTCTTCTGTACTTAATGGATTACCACCTATGTGGTAATTTGTGGGCACTTTGTTTTTGCCAAAGAGTAATAAAGTTTTTGTTCTTTTTTGAACAAGAAACATCTTTATTAAATTATCACATATGACATAGGCAATCTTACATTTATATAAATGAAAATAAACCATACCGACACAATTACAGTTGCCAATTGCGAACCATGCTAACACAACTGCAGCTGCAAACATTATACCTCACTTATAATCTATCCAGTTTTTGTTAGACATTACATAGCTCATTCAAATCCTGCCTTCTTTTAAACTTTGTTCCTCCTCTGCATGTATTGATCCCACAATTCCCATTTTTCTTATGTAATTTGCTCCTACCCTTTTCTAAAGATCCCAGTTCCAGTTGTTTTATCTTTGCTACTTCTAGTAATGTTGGTTTAGACTTTGATTTCCATTTTCTAGAAATTGCTTTTTTGGCAGCCACCATAACTAGACTCAGCAAGGCCTTACTGTGTCCAGACAATTGCATTTCTGCATCACAGCTCAAAAAAATATTTCCTTAATTACACCAATTTGCTCATCTAGTATCGCTGACAGAGCAGTCTGCAGGGAATCTTTAAAGTCTGGCAACTCATTGCACTCCCAGAAAATATGTTCCCAGTTACCTCTTTCTTCCCCATCACACCTTCAACATTTGCTGTCTACCTGAGGAAAAAACAAAGTTTTTGTTCTTAGTAAGATATGTATAAAAATGTCTTGAAGTAAACCTCATATTAAAATGTAAAGCAGTTCTGTATAATATAATGATTTATTTTAAACGTGAGCTGGAGAGGGGGAATTTAATCAGTGACTGCTGTTTATCCTAGAAATATTAAAGAAAGATATTTTTTTTGACTGTAATACATCCGTAGTATATATTGTGACAAGATAAAGGCTGGATATGAGGAATATAATGTTGTGATCTTGAACTGCTCCTAGGAGATATAATCATATATATTGTATTAAAATACAATAGTTTCCCCTGTTTTTATACAGGTAGAATTATACACTGATGTTCTCAGTTTACACTACAGACAAGATATTTTTTAAACAACTTTATTGAATTAACACTTGTGACAAAGACAAACTTACATTTGTATAAAAGTAATCAAACCATATTAACAAGTTCGCATTTACAAACATTATACATCGCATATATTGTTCTATACAATACAATCAATCCAAGTTGTTCAATTCCTGCCTTCTCTTAAACATCATTCCTCCTCAAAAACATTTTTCTGCAGGTATTGTTCCCACAGTTTAAATTTTTTTCTGTGCAATTTATTCCTACCCTTTACTAATGATCCCACTTCCTGTTCTTTTATCTTTTTACAATATTCACTACTTCAAGTATGGTTGGTTTAGACTGATTTCCTAGCAATTGTTTTTTTTGGCAGTCATCAGAATTATACTTAACTAGGTGTTACTATGTTTAGACAATTCAGATCTTGTATCCCAGCTCAAAAAATCATTTCCTTAGTTACACTCATTTGTTCATCCAGTGTTCCTGACAGTACTCTAAGGAATTTTTAAAGTCTAGTGACTCATTATACCCAGAAAACATATGCTCCCAAGTATCTCTCATTACACCCTGAAAAGATATGCTCACAGGTATCTTTTTTCCCCATTGTACCGCCAACATTTGCCATTTACCTGAAGAAAAATTCTTTGGAGTCTGCTTGGGGGATAAAAGTACCTATGCAAACACTTCCAGGCAAAAATCCTAAATCTTCTAGACTTTGTTGAATATTTAGGAGCCATACATATGATCATTGTTTCTTTGTAGATTGCTTATATAATCTCTCTTCCCAATGTTTTCTGACCTCCTCCGATTGATTCCTATACTTATTGTGTAATATTTTATATACCTACTAATTATCTTTTTTTAACAGTGGCTTCTGTTTTAGATTCAACTAAAAAGTCAAGCAGTGCAGGTCTTTCACTTAAGATTCTGCTATCCCTGTCTCTTTGGCTATACTCTGATATCAATCTCTGATGGGGAAGGCAATCTGGAGTTTGCAGTCCAACTGTCTTCTTGGCCTTTTCTCTTTCTATCACCTTTCCCTCTCTAATTATTTGCTCCCAATACCTTGGTTACTTTGCCAGCTTTGTCCAGTAAATTCCACCCCCATATTTCCTATTCTCTGTACCCCTAATTGCAGTCACCCCTATCAGCAGAATCTTCTTTCTTCATTCCTGTATTGGCATAGTTCTTAGTATCCTTACTGCGACTTTATAAATATAATATTCTGTATGACTGTTATTCTCCTTAAGGATCTGCATCCAAAATCCCAGTCTCTCCTTGTTTCTTGAGACCCCCTCTTCACCATCATAATCCCTTTCCGCATTGAATTGTAACTTTCTGCTTGTGTTATGTATTATACCCTTAACTGTGTAGCTCTAAAATATCCATTCAAATCAAGTAATCCTAAGCCTCCTTGTTCTATTGGAAGGATCAACTTATCCCACTTGACGCTTCCTCTCTTCCCCTTCCAGATACAATTCTTCAGCTATTGATTAACCAGTGGAGAATTTGTGGAAAGTAATTAATAAAAATGTGCCTGACCCGAGTATAAAACTAAAGGGACTAAAACCATTTTTACCTTTTGTATCTTGTTGTCCATATCTATAGGCATGAGCTTCCAGTTTCTCAATTTTTATGTTATCATTTGTTTAGTCTCTTCCCACATATCCTTAGCTACCATAACAGCATCCTTTTTAATCCTATATACCTAAACACTTCAAATGATCATGCCCCCATAAATATAAGCATTTCTGAACCAAGTCATGTGTTGGTACATAGTTTACAGCTATAGCCTTTGCTTTATCTTCATTAATTGTATATCCCAAAAAAGATATTGTCTCAGAATGTTCAACACTGAGATGTCCATTTCTGGTTTTATCAGGTACAAAATAATATCATCTGCAAATAAAGCCAACTTTTCCTGAATACCATACCATTTATATCCTTGAATTTTTGAGTTCCTTATTTTTTTTGCCAATGGTTCAAAGTATACTGCAAATAACAAAGGGAAAAAAGAGCACCACAGCCGGATTCCTCTGTTCGGAGACAACTTATCAGAGAGGAACTTTCCCACTTTGATTTTTTGCCTTCTATACCTCATATATCCTCCTAATTAACCTTATTATTGTATCAGGAAATGCAAACGCTTCCATTGCCTTAGACATAAAATCCTAACTTTCTCTATCAAATACTTTGTGTGCATCAAGACCGACCAGCAACAGCAGTATTTTTTTACATTCTGCTTCCCACTGGATCATCAGTGTTCTGAGAATGTCGCCAAAGGTTTACCACCTATCCACAAAGCCTCATTGATCCATATCTATCAATTTTGGCAACATATTTGCTATTTTTTAGACATTATAGACACTCACTTTATAATCATGGTTTAAAACTGAAATGGATTATGGCAAAATGGTGCATGCTGCCTTCCTTGACATAGTATACCCTACTCAGACATTGTAAACAAACCCATGGGATTAGGTATTAATGCCTGTGTAACCCACTAACCAGCTGCTTCACAGTTACCCAGGAGGTTAGGATTGGAGTGACCTCCTCCACAAAGAGGCCAATCACCAGTGGAGTCCCCCAGGGCCCTGTGCTGGGATCTCTTCACTGGTATCTATTTTTCCAATAGAAATATCAATGGCGTCTGGCTTACCAAGTATGCAGATGATTACAAACTAAGAGCAATCATAACCACCCACCCCACCTCAAGATACAACAGGAAGGTTTGACACTGACAAATGGCTGGTGTCAAACGTCATGGCTTACACCTCAATGCCAAGCAATGCATATTAGTACCTTTTAGGAAAGCTGCAACTCCAGGAAACTACATTAATAAAGCACCCCTATATGCTGATCCAGTAGTCAGGGATTTAGGAACTCATGCAGACAGTAACCTCACTTTCAACCATGTGTCTAGGGTAGTAAGAAAATCATTCTATGTCAATCAACTTGCAAGTAAGTACATTGCATCTAGGTCCAGAGAAGTCATTGTGCCACTATACTCAGCCCTCATTAGACCCATCATTAAGTATAATGCTCCTTTCAGTGTGTGTAACTGATCAGGAACATGCAACAACTGGAACATCCACAGAGGTTCCTCGAAAAAGGAATACAGGTCATAAACACAATTCCATGTGCAGATCAACTTAAAGCCCTATCCCTATATTCTGTTTCCTATAGACTGCTGAGAGGCAATTTATACCTGGCATAAAAGGCATCCTTGGACCCCGCCCTGTTAGTCATTTTGCGTATATACAGAATGAAGAGCATCAGAACTACTAGACCCAAGAATTTAAACTTTGCTTGCAATTTAAATATGACATGTTGGAGGGTCAGGTATGTATCTCAGAGAATTCTCATTCTCTGGAACAGGCTTCCCATCCATTTCAAGCAGAGCCTTTCTCTAACCCCCTTCAAGAGTAACATTGACCAGTGAATGGAAAATTAGAAATTCACCCTGCTCTGACACCTATGCCTCTGATGGAGAGAGGCAGCAGTTAAATCATGCCCTAATTAACATACACCCCTTAAAACAACCTATAAGATAAAAAATAGCCTGGGGGATATATTTGGGTTGCATAGCTAAGCTGCCAAGAAAAATAATTCCAAGAAAATGGAATTCAAAATCTAAGCCAACCTTTAAAAAACAAATAAGTTTACTTAGTCAGGAAGTCTTGTGACAGAACAATAATGAGTTCCCAGTCTGTTGTGTTGCCAAAAATAAGAAACAGAACTTTTCTGCTAAGCCATATAAGATTTTCTTAAGGAAGGCCTTCTGGCTTTCTTCAAGGTTTGGACCATTTTGCATTAATTCACACAGCTAGGTGGAATCGAATGAAAATCCCTCAAGCATGACACCTGACAGCATTTAGGCTTGGATGATGTTCTGACCTCTGACCTATGCTACAAAGACAACACTGCTAAGAGGAGTAGGATATTTATAGCAGGTCAAGATAGAATCTAAAGAACAAGAAGAACAGTAAAGTATGGTTAGGGTAACCACCTCGAGACTGTAAGGGTTAAGTTGGTTAGGTCTGGTTTGGTCTTAAGCATCACTTTCTGTCTCAGAGGAAAGTGTGGAAAAACGTAAAGAGGTTCTGGGTCCATAGTTAACAGTATATGTTGAAGCTGCTCAAGGATTAAAGCTGCTGTGAACAAAATGTAGTGGTCCCCCATGAAAAATGCTACCTGTCATAAAAAAGGAAAGAAAGATCTCTTTATTTGCTCTTTGTATATGAGTGATCTGCTTAAGTACTGTGTCACAGTATGGCTTTATCATAATAAGAAAACTGCCTGAAGAAAGTGATATTATGATCCAGTGGCCAGTAACAAATAGTAAAAAGTAACCAAAATCCACGTTGACCCAACCACAAAGCAGCCAGCAGCAAAATGATAAAATCCAAGTTTATTGCAGCACAAAATTAGAGTTAACTCTAATTTTGTGCTGCAATAATCTTGGATTTTATCATTTTACTAGCTGATGTTTGGATCCAACGTTGGACACACCTCTTCTTGGGTTAGCTAATAACAAATATCTATTGCTTGTTTGCAAAGGAGGAAAGTATGCAGTCTCCTGTGCTTAGTGGTATTCATCATAATTGTGTCATTAACAAGATTTATTTTTCTCTGAAAATAATGTCCTAAACTCCATCAAAGATGAATGCATAAAATTATGATCAGAAGACTGCAGACATTCATCATTTTTTTATGCAGGAAAGCAATCCCCCCCCCCCCCAACATCCAGCTACCACATGCTACTTAATATAACCACCTCATTTCCATCTCTCTGAAAAATGCAAATACCTGTTTTTGCACAACAAGATAAAATATTTGCCTTTCTCTTTTCTTTGATGAACTTAGAGAAAAAACACAATTTTCAAAGCACAGAGACCAAATCATAATGATTCCAGGACTTCTGTTTTGGTAGAAAAATGCCACCCATCTGAAAAGATAAGAGATTTATTCATTGGGATATCTTATACAAATCTTGCTACATGTTCTTCCTAAAGGAATTTGCTTGCTTATCTGTCTGTCCTTCAGTCACTCACTCTATCACAGGCTTATAGACTTTTGTCTTATTTTTGCCATCAGTAAATCCACTCTCTGTTGATATGATATTCACCACTTTTGTGAACTATCACCACTTTTAACATTGACATGGGTATTGTAATATTTATTTATTTATTTTATTTTATTTTACTTTAATTTATTGCATTTGTTTACCGGGAAAGTCAGTTGAGCCTAAAAGAGCCCATTTTCAGTGGAGGCCTGGGGAGAAAAGCTCCAACAAGAACATAGATACAGAAAAAATATAAACATTAATTTGTACAAAAGTAGATACAGTGTTACACATTGTGATTACAGTAATATATACAGAATATATACATAAAAGCAGGAATTTTGTTGGTTGCCAGATGAATTCAATCAGAGGTATAAACAGAGATATATTAATCAGCATTATTGTACCAGTATCAACAAGTGATAAAAATAATAATTATGGATAAAATATCATCAGTCAGCAGTAGCAAAAAAGCATAGGAGTTTAGTTATCATATATGGAGGAGGAGGTTAGGTTATATTGCGGGTACAGAGCCAGGAAGAGCTGAGATGATGTTCCAGTATTTGTTTGAAGGTGGTGATGCTGCCTGTGTTTGTCACTTTCCTGTTTGATTTTGCAGATGTCACACTGTACAACTAATGCATCCCCACTGTCTAAAGCTCTATACTTAACAAGTTAAACTCTTCTTTGGCTAGTGGGTTCCGATTTAACCCACTACTCATGGCAAGGTGACTATGCACATTGAATTCTTCAGTATCCTGTTTCTCCAATCTAACCTCTTATCTGTCGCTCTGATTCTTATGTACTGCTGTGAATAATATAATTTCCCTAACTATACAAGTCATCTGCTTTTTTAAAGTGTACAAATGTCTTTACTTATTGCACACAGGGTGTGGTATATCCAATATGTTGAAACATTTCTATCAATATTAGTTCAAATATATGCTGTAATTGTTTTAGTAATTACTCCATAAAATTAAAGTTTACCATGCTAATGTTCTGAAAGTCTCAATTTTACTATTTTATGTTAGAACTCAGTGATATCACAGGAGGGCTGCCATGTGAATACATCCATATACTTTAATGGATGTATCATTGTGCATGCACAGGGTCATATCCATTAAACTCGTGGGTTGTATTTATACACTAGCCCACCAGTGACAACACTGGAAGCCAAAGAAATATTATGTGGGAAGTCATAATAAATAAAACGTTTATGAAGCATTTTATTAAGAAATGTTCCACATAAAATAACACAAATGGTTGGAAAAAAACATTATAGTACTTCACCTTTCAAGGGCCACAATGTGTATATTAATACTGACTGTACACATTAAATAATTTCCTGGTAAGTCTACCAACTCTACTTTTTTAGTAACCTGCCTCAAGGTGGAAGGTACAACTTATTTGCCTAGAATTATTGGCATTACAGCATCTTATATGTCTTCACCTGAAAATAAATTCTAAACATAAATCACCCTTTGCCTTTCAGTTTCTTTTATTAACACACACTTCTGACTGCTCTCATGTCTTATGCTCAGCTCCCTTTACCTTAGTAGAGGTAGATATCAATATCACTCTTTATGTTGCTCTCCCGACCACAAAAGGCATGTCTGAATAAAATTTGTCATCAGTTTTTCTTTCTTACTGGTGCACAGATTCATGATGTTCAGAGTCCACTATCACTTGCTTTCTATGATTTATACTCAGAAAAAAAAGGCTCAGAACTCTGCATTATACTGCTTTTCTATACTCCTTTTACTCTGAATGTCTTCACTCGTGTCTTTTTGTTCTTTGTATGCATCTGTCTTGTACTTACTTCTACTTCAGAATTCCGATATCTCTTACAGTGTTTGGTTTCTCCTGTACTTTCACTGGAGTATGCTTCTGATAACATACAGAATCCTTTTCACTATCTAACCATAACCAGATTTCAGTTGCTTCCTTATGTAGTTTTTCCAGATATTTTCCTTTCCAAAAAGAAACGCTGAAGTTACTATAGAGTGTAAAAGTACAAATAATCAAAGAAAGCACTCCAGAAGGCAAGGTCGTCATGAAAGTTCCCCAAAATAAAAACTTTTATTATGAACACAACAGTTGTTTAGCGTTTTCATCTTCTATCAATCTGACATCATCAGAACCACTGAATTAAAATGTTAACATCCTTAAACAGAAAAGTTTAAAAACACACCCCCAGAAAAGCAACCAATACACATAAGACATATATACATTCAATAAATCTATCGCTGTTTGAACACACCTCTTTAATCTAACATATAAAAATATGTGATGTAAATACAAGTGGATTAAAAAACACATAAACTAGCAAAAAAAAATGTGTGTATGTATATATATATATATATATATATACATACATACATACATACACACACACATATATATGAAAAATGTATAACTTATACATTGGAAAAAATACTGTATAAATTATTATGCAAAGGGCCCTTAAAATTGCACAGTGTTATATCTTTTTTTTAAGTTCACTGGTAATAGAAATAAATTCATTAATTCCAGGTGGATTAGTTGCATCCAACCTTAACTGCCATGTCATTTAATGATGTAAAAAGTAATTTTTTCCAAATCACCACAAAATGGGTTGGTATTCACCTGTTCAAGTATAAAAAATGTAAACTTAACAAAACCTGCACATTCCATGGAATGACGTGCCAAAGCACTTTTGTTGTCTAATTTCTGTATACTGTATTAGTGCTGGTATATTCTCAGGTTAAAAGCATTAACCGTTTTCCCAATATAGAATGCCTGGCAGTTGGTACAAAAAGCAAAATAAACTACTTTTTCTGAGCAGCAATTGAATTTATGACCAGAGACCCACTGTAAAATTGTATCATAAAGCCACCCATTGTAGTTCTCCTCAACAAAACTACACTGCTTACATCTCCCACATCTACGCGTAACAGGCCAACAACCTAGTCCTGTACATTATAGGTCTCTCCAAAAAATTTTAATATTTGGTTGCCTCTTGTAGGTAAAAGTAGGTTTCAAGGCCCCAAAAGTCTTGTATTTTCTTCACAATTAAAAATATTCCAGTTCTTACAATGTCCTCTATGCCTTTAGCATCTAAAGTGTAGTGCAAAACCATGTTGCTGTTTATATTAAAAGTTTTGTTTGTACCTGCATTAGTAATGTCATTCTTAAAGAGACCATACTTAACAATAGGTTTATATCTAGTTTATCTTTCAGACCACACATACATTTCTACTTAATCAATAAATTTATCAGGGAACCCCCTAGCTAAAAACATGTCCCAGAGTGTCTTAAACTCTTCTAAACAAACGTTATCATCAGAAGTAAGTCCCAAGGCTCTAATAAATTGACTTTTAAGAATACCTCTTTTTTGATGGAGGGGTGGCAATTTGAAAAAATAAAAAAGAATTGCACAAAGTCGGTTTACGGTATAACTCTGTTTGAAACCCTTTCAATTGTGACCAAGAAATTTTTATGTCTAAAAAGTTAATTTCGTGTCGACCTACATGATGAATAAAATGCAAAAAACTGTACTGTTCTCTAATAACAAAATTCAGTAAGCTGCATAGAATCACCTTCCCAAATCAACAACAGATCATCCATGTATCTATAGTATCTCTTCAACTTTTTGAAAAAAGGAAAATGAAAAGAATAGTCAGTTCTCATTTCAATAAAACACAATTTGCAAAAACAGGGGCACACGCAGCTCCCATTGCCACCCCCATTATTTGTTTATAATATTCACCATCAAACTTGATGAAATTGTTTGTTAAAATAATCTGCAAAAGATCATGAATAAGTACACATTTTCCTTCAGATAAGTTCCCGAATTCACATACCACTTCACATCATGTGATATACATGAAAATAAATTCTTAATATCACGTGACAAAAGAACAGTTCATATCAAAATTAACATCCTTAAGTTTATACTTAATTTTCTATTCTCGTTTTACTGTGAATGTCTTCACTTGTGTCTTTTTGTTCTCTCCTCTCAATTTCTGTGCTAGCACTTCATGTAAGTATCTTTGTATGCATCTGTCTTGTACTTACTTCTACTTCAGAATTCCTTAACAGTTCATATTCAGTTCCTATACCGATATCTCTTACAGTCTTAGGTTTCCCCTGTACTATCACTGGAGTATGATTCTGATAACATACAGAATTCTTTTCACTGTCTAACCATAACCAGATTTCAGTCTCTTCCTTATGTAGTTTTTCCAGATATTTGCCTTTATTAACCTGATATGCAAAACTCTTTTACTTTTGCTTAGAACTTCTGTGCTTTAGCTCTACTTCTCTTTCTTAACAATCTCCCTAGAACTCTGCTCAAGGCCATCTTGTCTCTCAGAATTCATTGCCTTCTCTTTTTTTTTTCTTGCTCTTTCTTTGTTGCTCTCCATCTGTCTTACAGTGAATGAGCACTACCTTTTCACTGTCTTTTCTTTTAAGTTGCTTCCTTTTTACCTCAGTTTAAAGGAATGCCATTAACTTACTTATTTTTTCTTCTCTATTTTCTCTGGAGAGATTAACTCAGCAGGTTTCATCTACAACTGTATTTGTTACATCAGTTATAGTTATCTGTTATTTAGGGTCTTAATATTTCTGTTTTTATTTACAGAAATGGGCTTAAAACCATAATCATGTAATATTTCTACCTCTTTAACTGCATCAGCATAAATCATTTTAGTAGTAAACTCTTTTTCCTGGGCAATTACCATGTACTTAGTATTCTCCCTTTCTGAGGCTTTTTGTATTAACTTGACAAAAAGCTCAAAATTCTGCTGAAGCTGTTAATTTTCATTACTTTCTAAGTTTAGACCCTTAAAGTATACTCGGTCAGTGAATTATTCCTTTTTGGGTTCTGCTATTCACTTTTAGTTTCTGCCTTGCAACATTGGTAAACAACAGTGATCGTTCTACCACCTGTTATCAAACACTTTTAAGCTGCGCTGTATTAGTATGTGAATCTCTTCTTTCCATTGGCTTTATTCTCATGTACTGGTCTTTCCTAGCAGGCTGCGATATTTTAGTGAGCAAGTATTTCACTTTTACAGGCTCTGCTTTCACAAGCTGCTCTCTCAATGGTCTAATATTTTGTTGTAGGCTGCCCTCACAGTAGGCTGTAAATATCTTACCTTTACTTGTTATGCTCCTTCAGACTGCACTGTTATAGGCTATGCTGGCATACCTATTTAAATGGTGTATGCTCTTCCTCTCTCTCTAACCCAGTGAAGGTAGTTTTAGGGCTTACTAATGGTATACCTAGATCTTTGCTGGGTTCAACTACTTCATTGTATTCGTCTTACATTTGCTCCCCTCTTTAAGTGGCTTATTTTCTTGCTGGTTCCCCCTCTCCATACTGATATAATGGTTTATCACAAAAGGTATACTCCTTTCTTTTCTGCTTGTGAAATAACATTCTTTTTTGTGCCCAGATATCTAAATGTTCGAACCAAATAAAGGTTCTAGTACCCTTGGGTGTTTTACTATTTCTTTTAGGGGAACTTAATCAATTGTTCTTTCATTACCTCTCCACAGGTAATAAAAGTGTCTAATCATGCTACTCTTCTTTTTTCTTGTCAGTACAAGTAAACATCTGCCCCAACATTCCTAGTGGACTGTAATCTCATTTAGTTTACATTGAGTTCCCTAGGTGTAGGCGTAGTAGTGCATATGTTTGCCTTTGTCACAAATTGATTAATAGATATACACAGTCTTAGAATAATATTTTGTAATTATTTTTAATGATCACAGTTTACCTTTTCACTCCTTGTTATGGAACATTGTTACACCATCCTTTGTGCTTGGGTTTTGTAGGAAGATTTAAACAGCTCATTGGTTCAATTATGACACAGCAAAGTATTTAGCATTATTTCTGAACATATTATCAGTCCATTGGAAAGCAGAACATTTTCCTCAATTCTTTGTGCTCTGGGGTTATAATCCTAAACACCCTGAGTAGCTGAAAACAGAATGCAACTCTATCTAGTGGTTTGTCTTCCAATTCCAGGTAAACAGTAATGCTAGGAAACAGTTCAGCTGGTTACTGAATTTCACAGGCACAGTACACATTTCAACTGGTTAATGAATCTGCAAATGTCAGGAACACACACATTTGCAATCACCCAGACAAAAATCTTCTCAACTCTTAACTTTCAACAAGGGCCCACAATTGCACAAAGCAAATGTCTTTAGCACCACAGATACGCACTCAATGAACACAGCAGCACAATAGACCACAGTGTTTCTCTGTTTTTTATTTATTTTTTGTGGGGAAATCATACTTACATAGGCAATAACAGTTTGTATCTTGGGAATTCTGGCAAAAATTCCTTGCACACAATACCCATTTTCTTTACCAGTGTGGAAGGAAACACAGCTAGAACACCAATCTTTGTAAAACAAACAGTTTATTCCATATACATTTAAAATGCAGGTGCTTCAAAAAACATATAGTGTGGTCTTTTATACAAAGCATAGGTACATAGTACCATCTAAACAGTGCAGATCTTGCTGGGAAAATTATCTATGGTAGAGACTCTTCTGGAACAGTTCCAGCTTTCTCTGGTGTCTTGTTTTCTGCTACACTCGTCTGCACAACCCACAACACTGTGCTGTATTTTTATTTTATTTTCAGAAGGGTAGCAAGTTCCATACCGCTCAACCTCTTAGTGCAAGAAATCTGGACAAAGCCTAAAATAATGTGGGGACAAAGGCCCAAAAATAGGGACATAATTTAAATATTGCTCCTATAAACTTAGTTTATTTATTTTACATTTGTTAACCAGGAAAGTTTACTGGACACAGGTCCCTTTTCAGTGGAGGCCCAGAGAGAAAAGCTCCACAAATAATTAACAAATAAGATCACTATTAGTACAAACTTTGCATTATAATTAACACAGACACTGAAATAATACATGATTACAAGAGTCACGTGTGTAAGAATTCAACTACATAAGAATAAGCAAAAATATAAATAAGATACCATCTGACATATTTACAATCTTTGGTCCCAGTTATTAGACTAGTTACTAGTTTAGTTGCTAGAATAACAGGATTTGTGCTAGCATGTATTTTGTGAAGGATATTAAGTCTGAAACTCAAATGCATGTCTTGATTAGTGACTTCCGTCCTCAGTGATTTGCCAGAAAATTACAAATTTTATGAGGAACAGACCAAAAATATGAGGCAAAAATCTGGACAATTGAGAGCTATGGTGACAGCGTGTCTTTCTCTAGTCTCCTTCCTTTGGACACGAATCTTGACATCAGAGATGCCAGTTTGATCTCCCAGTTCCCATCAGCAAGAGTGAATTTTCTCTGCTCTGGGCTTTCTTCAGTTCTTTTTATAGCTCGGTAACTCATTCATTACTGGCACTTGTTCAATCATTACCTCAGCCAGATCATACATTCCTTAAAGACACAGGCTCCTATACACAATTGTTTTTCAGAATATTCTACAATTTGTATAAATTCAGCATATCACAACTCTAAAACTACAAAAAGCGTTATATAGTTCTTATAGAATCAGCACATCAAAATGTCACAATACATATAAAAGCTTTTGGCAATATGACTAACATTAAGTTATGAATCGACAAAGAACATTAAACTCATCTTAGCAAAACTCTGAAATGACTACTAACATGTGTCCTACAAGGACAGAGCAAGAGCAAGTGCGCCTCACTGATATCCCATGTTGCCACTATCCCCGTACTTGCTGAAAAGAGCTTAACAAGTGATCGCTCCAAAAAATGCCACTTGACTATCCACGTGTAAGACACACACACACACACACACACACACACACCCATGAGAAGAGCTAAATACATTGGGAATAAACCCCTATGTCACTTGCTGAATCGCCAACTGTCTCACAAATGGGATACAGGAGATCAAAACAAAGGAAGCCGCCTCCACAAAGAGATCAATCGCCAGTGGATTCCCAGAGGGTTCAGTGCTGGGACCTCTCCTGTTTGCCATCTAGTTCTCTGAAGTAAACACTAGTACCAAATGACTGGCTGCATAAGTTTGCAGATAATTTAGCCATTCTACAGGAAAATTTGTCCCAGTAAATACTGGTGCCAGAATCAGAGTCTGAAATTAAATGCCAAAAATGCATTATCATATCCTTTAGGAAATCATCTTTCCTGGGGAATTGCCACACTGACAATACACCCCGAAGAGCTGACCCAGGTGTTCTGGATTTGGGAACTTTTGTGGACAGTAACCTAACTTTTGACCAATGTGTGTCCATTGTCAAAAGAAAGTCGTTTTATATTGTACAGCTTATAAACAAAGAGATTGTGGCTAGATCTAGGGATGTCATTTTCTCCCTTTACTCTGCCTTCATTAGACCAATCTGAGTATAATGCCCCTTTTGGTATGTAAATGTCTAGACACCTGAACCTAACTGGAATGCCCACTGAGATACCTTTCTAAAAGGATACAAGGCCTATATAGTATGTTCAACATAGAGTGACTCAAAGGCCTGTCAGTATACTTGGTATCTTACAGACTACTAAGACATGACCTGTGTCAGGCATACAAGGCGTCTTCCAACCCTGTACTGATGGACTTACTAATCATCAGGTCAAATGACATCAGAAGTACTCGGTCTAGGAATCAAAACCTCATCTGCAACATCAGCAGAACAGTGTGGAGGGACAAGAATATCTCGCAGAGGATGTCACTTCTCTGGAACAGCCTTCCTGTTCGCGTAAAATAAAGCTTATCCCTGTCCATATTTAAGTGCAACTTAAATTGTCTATTATCCATACATAAACTTATCGCAGGAATGCCTCCTGTACTACCAT